>NW_012028373.1:29709-31436 GCF_000956235.1 Wasmannia auropunctata | reverse complement strand
TTTTAAAAAGAAATTTTTGTTTCTATGTCTAATTAAATACTTGGCAACTTGTATGATCTCATATTTGTTTTTGGATAATTTTTATTTGTTAAAATAATATTTTTGGTTTAGGAAGGATGTAACATACGATACTTTTTTATATACTTGGCGTAATCTTTTTCTTTTTTTAAAAAAGAGTTTTGGTAGGATACCTTTTATCATAAAAGAATTTATCTTAACGCACGTCCATTACTAGATAATCAACAATTTTAATATTAAAAAAGAATAGGAATGTGAAAGGGACGAATGAAATTTCACAAAAAGTATTATTAAGTAGAAAAATATACGCGTCTAATATTTAAATAGAAATTAGTTTAATAGCTGTACTTTTGACAGAAAAATTCATAATTAAGTTTCTAATAGCTAAAATTAGGAATACGAGGCCAGCCAATTTTATTTTAACACCGACGCAACGTTCTCTGCCACTATAATAGTTCTTAATAGATCCTGTGTGCTTGTGCGTATGCCCTCTTTTGGATTTATCGCTTGTGTGAAAGACAGGTATATTGCTCGCCATAATACAAATTCACGTCACGTGTGCGATATACAAGAATGTACACCGATCGCACGTGTGTCATTTAAATCGCACGTGGCGGTATATATAGGCCGGCCAAATAATTACGCGTTGTTAAATGATTCGTGCAATGGCCGGATTCCTAAAACTCCGAAAACTCGATAGGTCATACGAGATTGACATTCGCTTGAAATTACTAATGGAATTCATATAAATTTTTAAAAGTAGTTATTTATGCACTTTAAACAAATTAAAGAGTAATCTTCAAATTTATAATATAACAGCAAATAATAAAATCATTCTGCAATTAATTTTAGATGGGTTTAAGATATTTAATTGTAACAAAAGTGTAACATGAGAGTGAGCATGACAATTACTAAAATGAAGAAAATTTAAAAAATTTTAAAACTAAAAACTTGAATATTTGAAATCTACATGATTATGTAATAGATGTCACGTCCACTTTTATTGAAAAAAAAACAATTTTAAAAAAACAAAATCGAAAATATAAAGAATCTGCAGTGAAAAGTAAATATAATTTTTAGTCATTTGTTGCAAAGTGTCTCAAAATTGTACATTTTTCTATTTGTTGATTTTTAATTTGTTTGAAATATTTAGAATATTTCACATCTTGTCTTATTAAAATTATATAAATTTTCTTAAAAAAAAAAACTGAATGGGAAGGGGAAAAAAAGAATAGCTTTCTGTTCTCGTGAAATTTTTTAAGCTATAAACACCCGCATATCGTCTAGGCATTTCAAACTTCCAAAATTTAAACAAAAAATTGAAGGAAAACTGTATCTATGTATATTGAAATCGACATAATTTTTGTATATTTAATTTCCTAATGTATTAATAATTTTATTAATAGAATTAAAACTTATTAATAAAATTAAAAATTTGTATTAATTATCATTTTGATAGTTAATACATTTTAATTAATAGATATATATACAGAGTATCTCATTTTATATTTGACAGTCATATATTTGGAAATCGCGAGGTTTGAAAGAAAAATGTTTCAGACAAAAGTTGTAGGGTTTTGAGGGGGACATAAGATGATAATATTGGTTTGACCCTGAATGGCGTGACAACATGTGTCAAAGTTATGATTATTAGAGATTGTTTCTCTTTTTTTAAAAAATAAAAATAATTTTTAAAAATGAAAATAAGA
>NW_012028373.1:23411-29609 GCF_000956235.1 Wasmannia auropunctata | reverse complement strand
ATGCCGGTGGTACTGTAACTTTTAAGCTTTATAACTCGAGATTTACTTAACCAAAAAACATTTTATCTATTCGTTTTGGAAAGCTCTCGAAATAAGCTACAAGAATATGTAACGAAAAAGAGTTCGATTTAAAAAATTCAAAGTGATCTTGTCCTGACCTTGATGACGCCATTCATGGTCAAACCAATATTATCATTTTATGTCCCCCTCGAAACCCTACAACTTTTTTTTGAAACATTTTTTCTCTCAAACTTCGCGATTTCCAAATATTTGACTGTCAAATATAAAATGGGACACCCTGTATATTTATTTCCAGGAAATGGAAAGTTACTTTTTAAAGTTATTGTTACTCATTACTCGTTACCGAGTTAAAAAAGTAATTATGTTACCGTTACTATTACTAATTTTTAAAAGTAACTCGTTATTGTTACCGTTACTTTTTTAATGCTGAAACAAGATCAATTTAAATAATTTAAGAATTTAAATATTAATAAAATTTAAATATTAATAAAACCAATACAATAATCATACTAGTTCTACATATAAAAATACAATTAGGAAAAAAAAGCCTTTTCGATATAAGCTAGAGCTTCCAGCTTCGTGCTTAATATTTCAGAGTAAATTTATATAGGTACATATTCAATTCTACAAACTACGCACCAATTAAATTTTCGATCTTAAAACTATTTTGTAATTTGGCTGATATTTTTTACAATACATTTTTCAAAGTATTTTAAGATACTTATTAATGTAAATATTTTATTAAATTATTTGTCAATTTAATTTCTGATGTTGATTGCCTTATGGCATTCTTAAGATGTCATAAACTAATCACAGAGTCATAATAATATTTTAAAATATTATTTAAAACAGTCTTAAAATAAGAACAAACTATGAATACTAGCTAAACACTGAAGATTGAGTATACGAAAATTTTGTTATAAGTACAAAAAGTTCAAAACACAAAAAGTAACAATTAAAGTAACTGCAGTATAATTCGTTACTATTACTGAAAAAACTACGTTGCCGTTACAGTTATAAAAAAATATAACGCCGTTACCAATCTGTTACCAAAAAAAGTAACTGTAACAGTAACGACGTTACAAGTAACGAGTTACTTCCAATCCCTGTCTATTTTACTATCAATACTTGTATCATAATTTATAAAATTATGCAATTTCAAATTTAAACTTAAGAGATTTGACAATTAATTACTAATAAGAATAGTGTAAATTTTGTAAAGATATTTTATTAAGGTCACGTAGTTATATATTTAAATGTATTACGGAAGTGATTAGATAAAGGCTAAAACGTTGTTATCGTCGTGTTTGACATCGATCGATCGTTAATCCGAGATTTGTGCAAGGTCATTCCGACTCGCGTGTCACAAGTCGTCGACGCTGTAAGACTCAATCTTGCCGCAGTGGACAGGCAGGAACGAGGTCGGCGGAATGTCTTTGCGAGAAGATACACTTTCGCTAATTGGTACTTTCGCAATGAAGGCTGTTTCTAAGCGCAGTTCTCACGAATGCCCTTCTTTGCCTTGTCCCTTTTATCTATCTTCACTTCTTTTACTATCTGACTTCACTATATTTCGATCAATATATTCAATCTGCGCAGTTTATTACATTCATGATCGAGTTTAAATCCAATTCTACAAGTGTTTTAGTAGCGCAGAATTTAATATTTCCTGAATAATTTGTAATATATCAAATTTACCGCAAAGTTAGTTTCGAAAGTTCCGAGGCGAGCAATTGTCCGACGAATGATAATTTATGCTCGGGCAATCCATGACTAACGAGTATGAAAAAGAAGTGGAGAAATATAATAAAGTCCAACATGAAAAGTTTCACGATCGTTTTAGAATTTTAAATAAGTATTCGTTGTTATTTCATATGCAATTCTTGAAGATCTTGCTCTTTTTGTTAAAACATTTTATGTTGAAAATATGATTTAACATTGTAATTAAAACTTCTGATTTTGATAAAACTTTGATTTTTATTAATTTCTTATTTTTCAAATTTATGAAGTTATTTATTAAAACTATATAAATCAAAGAAAATTAAGCTAATTTATTAATTCTAATATGCCAAATTGTTAAATTAATTTGTATCTATTTTAAATGTACCAAAAAACAATGCCATTTGATAATAATTTGTAGTAGCATTAATGTTGTTATAATTATTATTTCAATCTCTTAAAAAAAAATTTTTGATTTTTATAAAAATATAATTAAAATATTTAGGTTTTATTTTTTTAACTTTGAATCAAAAGTTTCAGAATATCTTAAAATTTCTTTTTAATACTCATTAGTGAATGTGTGTGTGTGTGTGTGTGTGTGTGTGTGTGCGTGTGCGTGTGTGCGTGTGTGCGTGTGTGCGTGTGTGCGTGTGTGCGTGTGTGCGTGTGTGCGTGTGTGCGTGTGTGCGTGTGTGCGTGTGTGCGTGTGTGCGTGTGTGTGTGTGTGCGCGCGCGCCTTGAACTTTCCACAATTCACGCGTTTAGCGTGAATTGCAATTTGCATGTTACATCACGTGAAATTTGCGAAATTCGAGAGGAAACAGTGCTTAGTGGAATGATTGATTTACCAATACACATATTTACTGATTTGGTATGAGTAATTCTACTCACATCTATGTCTCAATTTGAGAGATTTGTGAAATGTATATTAGATGATTTTAATAGTAATGAAACTTGTATGAGGTATCCTTTTTTAAAAATATTACAAAAGTTTTGAAATAATAACTGCAAATAATTTTATAATTAGCAATTTAAGAAATGTTTATTAGGTACGTATGAAACAATAAATACTTATTAATAATTTATAGTAAGTAAAATAAGTATTTATAATAATTTTAATTATTACTTGAATTATATCTTTTATGAACTTTTTTTAATAATTACTATTATTTTGTTGTCAATTCTCCTATTTAATTTTTTCACGTAAAACTTTTACAGAAAATTTTTATATAATATTTAGTGTTTCTTTCCCTTATTATACAGAATTAATCTGTATATATTTATGTATTTATAAATATTTATATATACAATGTATCTTATTTTAAATAAATAAGCGAAGGTGACCTTTATACTTTTTTGACGTCTCCATCAAAAGAAAGCAATTTGACTAGAATACATTCTCCTTGAAATCGTTTTACTTTCACATCTCTGCAAACATTTTTTTTTATTATCAATAATTTTAGAGTAAATTGACTGTATAATTTAAAATGGAATACTTACTCTATATATGTATACTTTTATATACATACATTATCTTTTAATACGTATTTATTTTTTCGTTGATTTTAATTATATTTCAATTGTATTTAAATGGAAATTATATACCTTTTGATTAAAACGTCGAACTATTCCATCGAATTACGCTTATTAACATTCCTTATTTGAAAAACACCTTTAGGAAGCCCGTCCGATTCGATTTGCTGAGGATCCATCAATTTTACCTTCTATCTGCATAAAAGCATGCAAATCAGCATATCCGTCAATCCGTTGTAATTAAGCGCGCCGAATGACAATTCATGAGCCGTGTTCGAACGTCATTACATCATCGCAATAATTGAGTCTTTTCTTAATTCCGACCTTATACCGAGATTGTAGCAGCTTTCATAGATCGATGGTCCATTATTGTCGGGATTAGGTGTACATCCTGTCGATTTGAATGTTATCGCGACCTACATTTTCACAGTGAATTGTAATGAAAGAACGTTTTTATTGTACGTTTTCAAGCATTCGTATAATAATAAGAAGATTCGAAATACAACGGCGATTTTATTTCAAGAATATATACTCTCTAAATTTTTTTAGAGTGAATCTCACTCCAAAAGATTAAAAATACTGCCATTCGGCCACTTGAGTGACAGTATTTTCACTCTTTTGGAGTCAGATTCACTTCAAAAGAATGAAAATTCACTCCAGAAAATTTAGAGAGTAGCATTTATACTAATTCTCTCAATTAGTGTAAGATACAAAAAAAATCTCTGCAACAACAATTTAAATTAATTGATTTAATATATAAGTACTAACATAATTAAATGAAAAAAATGTCTTTTCAGGCATGAATTAAATCTTGGCGCTTAATAATATTTTAGCGTGAATTTATGTACAAATCTACAGTTCTGTAAACTATGCGCCGATTTAATTTTCGATCTTGCAACGCAATCTAAACTGAATATAAATATAATTGGATTAATAAAGTCATTTAAATTTAACGTATGTAATACAAAGGAAAATTTAGAAAACGTACATTGTGTAATTTAATTATGATTGTATTATAATAGTACATCATAATATGATTAATTATGATTAATTACAACAATATATTTATTAGATTATGAATATTTTTAGGCTACAATAAAAAAATAAATAATGTGATGCAAAATCAAAGTTTGAGCAATATTAAGTTTATTAATACATAAAAAGCATTACAAATGAAAAAAATAATGATATATCAAATTAAAATATCAAATAATATCATTAAACTTTTATATAAATATTTAGCATATCTAAAAACGTCTTTGATTTTTTTTACTTCATTTAAACTCGTTATGCATAATTTCTTTGTACTCGTTAAGCGTAATTCTTACTTCCGTCTTCGGAGCGTTCGAGAAATCAATCGAATGCTTTTAGCATTTCATTTTGATTGCCCTTGGAATTTGTTCGAGAGGTAGAATTAAATAAACTCATTTCTTCACTGTAACGTAAACAGATCTGGCTGAGCGCGAAAATAAAATCCATTTTTGCTATGCTGATTTATCTAAGATTATTCAAGCAATGTCACTCGATCTGTAAATTTAATTACGCTTCCTGCGTTGCTTAGTCAACGTATTTCCTTATTTTCCCATTTTGCTTTAAATTATATTTTCCGATTTTCGCATCAGACTTGGCATAAATAACTATTAAAAAATAAGGATTCTTTTTATTAAATTCGTAAATCGATCAGACAGAAACATTTTTAAATATAAAAAATGCTGCGCTTTATAATTGTATTATTTTCTCATGTCGCTTCGATCGTCTCAAAGATTTATGATAAACATTGTATTTGCATCACGTTGCTCTACAACAATCGCAATATAATGAAAACAATGGCGTACTCCGAAACGAAACGTCGCAAACGTTCTTTAATAATAAATAGGTATTATCTCTCTTCAAAATTCTCATTTATTTGAGAAAAGTTAACACACCTGCGTAAAAATACAAGATATACCGTGAAATACGACTCAAAGAGATAGCTGTACCTTTTGCTCGTTGGGTACGTGCAATATCGCTTCATTAAAGGCAGTTGTTGGCGCGACGGTACCTCGGACTTTAATTTGATCCACGGCTTCGAGCACTCAAGCACGTCGCCGTTGTCGTTGTCTCCGGGATACCTTGCCCACGGCGGGGGCTGCAGGATTGGATGAAAAGCTTTGCAATTAATCGGATATTCTCTGTCCCTTGTCGATCTCGCCACTGTGAAATTAGCAGTGGCATTATAGGCGGTGTAATTATAGGCGGTAACGCCGCGTGAAAAGTTGCGCGAATATCGCGCTTGACTTTTAGACAGCGAAGAGTATCACGCGTGATCGAATCTGATTCGGCCGCATTCCTGTACCACGGCGATAAAGCATCATTTGGCGGACCTAACGCGATTCCTACTTTAGGCTGCTGAAGACCCTTCATCACAATAGGGAATACCTGTTATCAGCATAGCACAAGGCGTAAAGATACTCAGGTATTACCGTTCCATCGGGCGTATTAGGTGAACAAAAGACAGAATTAGATTTAGCTTCATCGTGTTTACAAATGTCGTGTACGATTGTACAATTTTATTTACTGAGAAAATACGCGAAGGAGAAAACGCACAATTATTTTATCTTTACAATAAAGTTAACATATACGACAGATTATTATTTTTTGAATTATTATCAAGCAAAAATCATTACAAGTAAAATTTGAATTTTGAATTTTAATCGGTTAATATTGCGCTTGCGTTTTTAATATTTTATTAAAAATTTCTATTATATACAGGGTGTCCCAGAACCACCAAGTACCAGTGTACTCTCTGTGAAATTCTAAGATGAAAAGTTCTTTACCAAGACGCGATCCGATGAATAGAATTTGAACGGTAAGCTATTGAAGTTCACAAATGGGCGCGCGTGGAATTCGCGCGGTCAGGGTCGACACGACCGAAACTGGCGCGAG
>NW_012028373.1:16551-21363 GCF_000956235.1 Wasmannia auropunctata | reverse complement strand
TGTGCTCTTCCGATCTTAATTAAGTTTTTTGTATATTTAAAAGTGGAAAGTACTCTTTTAGTGAAAATTCATATCTTATAAACTTGAAATTAGCTTGTAGGAGAGAGAGGGAAAAATCCGTCACTATTTGCCCTCCCCCTTTTCTTACAAGGTATAATATATTTTAAATACCTACTTATTGATTATATATTAGATATATTTTGTAGAAAAACTGAGTTGAAAAGTCCTGAACGATTTTTTTTATAATGCTCAATGGAACGATTGTTATTGCAATAATTTCTGTTTTATTTATCACTGTATAAAAAAATGTTCAGGACGTTCCAACTTGATTTAAAAAAAAAAACAATATATAATTAGTGTGTGCTATTTAAACTTTTAAGAATGTAGCTAAAACTGATAAAAATTGATTCAATGTCATCAGTTACTGATGAAAATATTATCAGTTACTGATAAACACTGATTCAATATCATCAGTTATTAATGTGGCTAATTTGCAGTAACTGATTCCTTTTTCTTAAGGAAAATACACTCTGTATATGTAAATCTAACGACAGCTTTCTTTTTCACAAATGAATTCGGAGGTTAGTACACTTTCTGCCATTCTTTTTCTTCCTTTTCCGTACCCTCAGATTATATTATTGGATTGCGAACCTTTTTTAGGATACAGGATATAAAATATATTGCTGAGGTGTATTACTCTCATTCTTCGTGTTCTGAAACCGATGCCTCTTCTTCGTCGTAATCTAATTAATTCGAAGTGACTCGCGCTAAATTAAATGTTCCCTTGAAAAATATATAGCAGAAAACAGATGGCCGCGATTAATTTTTGTGATAACTGGTTTCGTGGTTAATTTTCGTCTAGCTGTTTCGCCATTCCCTTTCAACGGGACAAAGGGGGAAGAAAGTTAATTATTCGATTCGTTGTAATGATATTACTCGTTTCTTCCTACGCATTTGTGAAATTTATGTTTTAACTCTTTAAAGAGAAAGCATTAATTTTTTAAATAATTTACTTGAGCTCTCTAGAATATATCAAACATAATATAATAAAGGCCTATGAGAGCTAACACGGATAACAGTGTGTAATAGTTTTTTACAATATCCAGCCACATTATTATTAATTTTTTATTTTATCAATTAAGTATCAGGCTAGACCGTTAATATTAAATACAAATTAAGAAACAAAAAATGCCAATACGGTCCAAATGGATCTTGGTGCTTGATAATATTATACTGTGTAAATCATACAATTTATCGGTTTAAATTTTATTTTATCTTCAAGATCTTATCTAAATAATTAATCTTTTACATTTTAATCTGAAAGATAAATTTATAATTACGATAGTTATTACAGAGTAGCCATTGTTCTAATTTTGAAGAAAGAAGATTTGCTAATCTTATAACCAGATAATCAAATTTTCAGTCAGATTTTGAGTGGAGTCTTTTAAGTATATATTTTTCATGGAAAAGTAACATAGAATCTGTAATATTTGACAATGTCGACAAACTACTGCTAGGAATCTGATAACTTATTAACATTCTATGTCAGCAAATTAGTGGCAGAAACCAAGCAGAATCTGCTGACATAACTTGACAACAGCTAGATTAGCAACAGAAACCGAGCAGGATCTGCGCTGTTACACGATACTTGCCTATTGTAGTGTCTATTTCTCGCATGTAAAATATATCGTGCTCTCTATACATATTGTATAACCAAAGTCCATATGTATAATCGAAGCTCGAGCATAGCATAATTGTGCATTATTTATGTGTGCACTTATAGTGCAAGATATGATTATTTTTGCGCCAGAGAAGCTAATGCGTACAGTTCTTAGAAAATGATCGTCGATATTGGCATGAAGAATAATAGGGGCTGATATATATTTTTATATAATATTCTTTAAAATATTCTCAGGATTTAGTGTTTCAATGTGTAAAATATATTAATTTCTATTAAAACAATTTAAAATGATTCCCTAAAAATAAAAACAGAAAACGAATAGTAAAGTATAAAGTAATAGTAAAAAAATGTTAGTTTTTAAAGATCTTTTTAATATCAATGATTTAAATAGCTACAAAACAATAGATTCTGCTCGATTTCTGCCGCCAATCTGATGTCTAATAAAGGTTGCGTTCTGATATTCACTGTCAACGCTGAAAATCTGTAATGCACGTAACATATGCTAGAGATTTTCAGAACTGACATTGAATATGTGAGCCTATGCGAGCCAGGTTCTGTCGGCAGGATATAAGCTGAATGCGGACGCAGTTGATGCTGGTTTACATGTTCTTATCAAATCTGCTGTCAGTCTGTCGACATTCTACTAACATTTTGCTCACTACAGAATAGTAAATTTTTATGAAATTATAAAAAGTTTAAAATCTTGTGATATTGTCTTAAAATTTCAATATAAACTAAAATAAGAAATCAATATCTGCAGAGGTTTATCAAACAATTTTCTATCATCAATAAAGACATGGAAATATTGTAAATTTTTGTACAAATTTATTGAAATAGCTATCACGTAACCTATTTTCAGCGAGGAACAATCAAATTTTATTGAATGAAATACGATTCCCTTAAAACGATTTGAAATTTGAAACTACAAATCGTAAAAAATAAATTAATTCACGCGCAATTAAATGATTAAATTTTTTTAATTATTGATGTGTGTTATAGGAAAAATACAAAACTTATTTTGCGTGAAATGTACGCTACAATAAAATTAAATTAATATTTAAAAAATGAAAAGCCTTAAATATCAAACAAAATGTTTTGATACAATAACAAATATATATTTCAGTACATTTGTGCAGATAAATAAAATAGTAATTTTATTTATATTTGTTTAAAGATTTTATATTTATAAAATTGCAATTCACATCAAAATATAATTTAGATTTTAATTTTTGTACAAACATTAAAACAAAAATTTTTATTTAAATTTTTATTTATATAAAAAAATTTAAATTAGTAAATAAAAATTTTATACAGAACACCTAAAAAAAGTCTAGTAATAATAATCCAGTCTAGATAATAGTTACGGAGCTTTGGTGAAATAGTTTCAAACAAATATTCGATTAATATGGTCAAAATACTTTGTAAATATTAATAACATTTGATAATTATTACCAAATGGCTGGTTACTATTATTATGTTTGATAATATTTATTAAATGTTACACTAAGATGGTATAAAAATTGCATTGGGTAGCTATTACCAGACTTCTTTTTTTAGTATATATTTTTTATAAAATTATTGAATTTTTGGAGTTTGTTCTTTGCATCTTTTTAGATTTTAACAGAAATTATTTTATTAAATCGTATTTTTAAAATAAAGTTAATATGGGCCATTTTGATATTGCTAGAAGATTTGTTAGCTACGACAGGACAAGTTGGTCATGCGGGTAAAATGAAATGTCAGATTCTTGTAAAATATCTTGCAGTGACGCTACACATCTCGTTACTTGGAATATATCGATCGATACTCCGACGAATATGAACTATGTAAAATATGATTTTACGCAATGAAGTACTTCAAAGAACGCTAAATGGAAAATAAATGATGAAGAAAAACCTATATAGGCTGCGGTCCGATTCATGCTCACAATGCTTTTGAAATACTTTCATCCTTGTCATTAATCGAATATTAAATAAAGACAAATGATGATCACGAGTGCTGCAAGCGTAAATCGGACTGCAGCCATAGTGTATGGAACCCGTAGAGCTATTGTCACATAGTTTCTTTTTATCCAGTTGTTCGTTTGTTCGACTCGAGCCCTCACAAATTCCTTTGATGGCAAGCCAAGCTTTTAATGCGTGAGAAGCGTTATAAAATCTTACTGCTAGTGATTAAATTGTTATGACAACAATACAAAACGCCAGTTGAGTTTGCTGCTTTGGTCACGACATCATATATTAAAGCTTTTACTTAGGGTACGAAAATAGAATTCCAGTTCTCTAAACTCAAGTTAAGTCTTAAAATATAGATGAAAACTGTGAAAATTTTAATACAGAATTTCAAATTTACCGATTCTTATCGGTAAATTTTTTTTGCGCTGTTTAAAATTTAATTTAAAAAAAATGTTATATTGTAATTCGATACTTATATAAATAATTATTTTACTTTAAATTAACAGAAGTTGTAATGATAAAATTTTTATAGTGATGTACATATATACATATAAATTATATTTATAATTATAATTATAATACATATAAATTATACAATGATGTACTTACGACTTTACTTCATGAAATTAGTGTCCAAAATCTAAAGCTTTTCTTTAACAACAGTTTTTACCAATTTCAATCATTTTGTCAGATTATAATTTTCTTTGACGAATTAGTTTCTTTAACAAGCTCGGTTTTAAAATGAGATTTTGTGAAATAAAAACAAAAATCACATTCCATATACGTCCATATTTTTCAATATATTAAGCTATGTAATCACACAATTAAAATATACATAATTTTTTTCATTTTTAAAGACAATACATTTTTTTTCAAATTTAAATTGACATTACAAACGTGCGCTTTGCGCGTGCTATTTAACTTTTTCTTTACTTCTATAGGTATTATATCAATGTTTATAATACATACAATTACATTGTATTACACTATTAACTCTTTGATACGCACAGCTGTCAAAATATAATGACAGCCGCTCACGAAATAAGCGCAGTGAGAGAATCAGTCAGCGTCGCGAAAAAAACAATAAACTTCGAGATTTTTCGATAATTCGAGTATTGATTTGATGAACATGCCTTTTTTAAAATAGGACTAGAAAAAACAAAGCGCGCGCTTTGCGCG
>NW_012028373.1:9332-14783 GCF_000956235.1 Wasmannia auropunctata | reverse complement strand
CTCTCTCTCTCTCTCTCTTTCTCTCACCCGACATACGCGACGCATCTTCGTTAAACATATTCAAAAAGAAATTGTTTTATTATCTTTTGCAAATCAATAATGTTTGATTCTTTGTAACTAATTTTTCCTTGATTTTTCATCAACTAGGTACGATTTCGAAATATTGGCGTGATTTTGGCGCCATTATAAATTATATTATTACTTTTATGTTAATGTTCTATTATTTTAAAAAATTTCTTGTTTAATCTTTTGTTTACACTTCACTATTATTTACTATGTTATTATGATTGCTAATGTAAACTGTAAATTTCTGCATATATTTGTATTCTCTAATTGCAAGTATCTTAGCGTTTAAGGGGAGCTAATCCCGGAGCGCCAATTAATAAATGATGATTCATCATCATTATTATCATCTCTCTCTCTCTTTCTTCTCTTTCCCCTCTCTCTCCCCTCCCTCTCTTCCTCCCCCCCCTCTCTCTCCATGCAATTATTAATGGTTAATAGCCAATTTATAACTTAAATTACTACAGTGTTAGCCATTAAAAACAATAGAAAGTGATGTATCGAAGTAATCAAGATGTGAAATATCAAAGTAATTTTTATATAGCAGATTATTTATGATATATAATACATAGAGTTGAGAATTATAAATTGATATTTTTATTTTTTAGAAATAGAATAGCTGATATTCATATTCCATATAGCCGATTTTCGTATTTTATCAAGACAGATTCATTCTACAAGTTCAATATAACGCATTTTTTCTATTGTTGCAATTTGGCGAGCAGTGTATTAAAATAGCACCGCATTAAAATTTTATATTATTATAACGCGCTCATATTTTAATAGATTAACTATAAAATTTTTTTAATTTTGTAAATATAGTAATAAAACACAATGAAAAATTTGACTCTACCGATACTGTTGGCGCAGATTGCTATTGAAGTAGATGTACTTATAAACGTAGTACCATCCTCTCCAAGTATTTACTCAACTCGTGTTATATCATCTTAACTGCATTCGAGCTGTGTGCCCTTTGACGTCGATAGCTACTTGCGTCAATGCTAAGTGCATCTGGAAACCGCATTAGTTAATACTTGCAACATTTGCCACTTTAACTCAAAAAGATGCATTGTCAGTATGAGTGGAATATTTTTAATTGAAGATTTGTTGTTTTCTCGCGTCATTATATCGACTTACGTGCTGAAAAAGTCCTTGACATATTATATTATTTATTCCATTTTATTCCTTTGATAAACGTTAATTTATTATTAATTATTATAAATATAATATAAGACACGATAAACCCAATTATTATTTCGGTATCCTTTTGAACGTAGTACTGCTTTTATTAATGACAATAAGTACATTACATTAAAAAATGAAGAAACAAAGAAATTGGTATAAAACAGATATAATATATTATAAAAGATAATTCAGCTGATCTTACGCAATTAGTGTTAAAATAATATTCAATTTAAACACAGCTATGTAATTTATATTGTTTTTATTCACACAGTGTTTAACAAAAGAGAAATTCAACAATTGTTCATTAAGTAACAAGAAAATTACATTTTTTATAAACTCTATTCCCATACAAAATTAATTTCTTCAGTTTATTAAATATATAACATTTCAAATGTTGTTGCTATTTTTCATTACAGTTATCTTTTGCTCGGAGTTCGTTTAGGCTATTTATGTGCTCTGAGAGCCATCGAGAGACGACACAAAATCATGAAGAAGTTGCATCATTTGTAACATTGAAATCAACTTGTTTGATTTCGCTTGATACGAGTGGACCAAAAGGAAGACCATATTTTTTGACGAATCGTCATCCATACGGAGATCGACTCGACCAATCAGTTCAGTTAGAACATATCGTCACAATTTTACCTATTTAACTATTCTTGGGGCCATTCTCTATAAAAAGTATTATAAAACTAGTCAATTACCTTGAGCGTGTGAGAAGACAAGGAAGTGGGAAAAATTGCAAAACTAAGATATTTTGTAGATATTTACAAAAACATTCAAATTTATATACTTCCGTGATCATATTTTTATTCAATATTCCGACTGAAAATAGTGGCGTGAATCGCCGTCATTACGTCGGCACGTAACACTGAGGTGACTACTTCAGGGGGGGGAAGCCCCTAATTTCGACGTGCTAGAGCGACTCGGAGTGTTGAGTGCGAAACGATCGCCAGGTACTGTGCACAGTCACGTTTAAACAGAGAGAGAGAGAGAGAGAGTGTGTGTGTGTGTGTGTGTGTGTTGTACTTGTTGCACGAAATGTCTTAAGTGTAAGTGCCGGTGTTTCACATTGACATAGCATGCATCCGAGCACGTTAATTAATTTCTCATTAGCCAAGTGATTCTCGACAATTTATTGATTGCCCCAGCATGTTTGTCATGCATGCTGTATATGGGATATACGTTATACAATGCTTGACGACAAGATTTGTCTATCGTGAACTATTATTTAAAGTTATACCTATTTTGGGTTATTAAAATGTACTATTTGTTAGTGTCAAAATTGATTAACAAAAATATAAACAGTTTTTATAATATATAAACGGCTAATATTTTAATAAAATGAAAATCTCTCAGTTTTCTGTATTTTCTAATTACTGAATATCAAATAATAAAATATTGGATTAGGTTTAGGTGTTATAAGCATAAAAAATTACTTTATTTATTTATAATATTAAAAATGCCACTCGTAATCCAAGATGTATTTTTCTGAAATTTATTTT
The DNA here is from genome assembly GCF_000956235.1 of Wasmannia auropunctata. Classification (NCBI taxonomy): domain Eukaryota; kingdom Metazoa; phylum Arthropoda; class Insecta; order Hymenoptera; family Formicidae; genus Wasmannia; species Wasmannia auropunctata. The sequence continues at coordinate 12,030 of NW_012028373.1, read as the reverse complement.
TCAAAGTTATAATTTTAAATATCTACTTGTTTATTATGTAATATTACATAACGTAATAAATAACGTACGGCTTTGTATAAAATTTTAAAAACAAAGTTAATTACAAATTTTGAAGAAAAAACATATAATAAATGACATAAAAAGTAAATAAATATGCACATTAATTAGTTAAGATATTGAGAAAGTATTTAATTTAATACTATAATAAAAAAGTATTTAAAAAATGCGGGCCTATCGCATAATTTGTTGCATATTAAACGTCACTTTATGCGCGAGTTTAAGCTGAGATCTTTCTCTTATGTTGTCATGATTACTTTATGTCATGCATTAGCGAGAGATACGAATATGTGAAGGGATATTATTTTGGAGATTTGCCGTATTCTACCGTATTTTTGTATACGTAACTTTCTGAGCCGAGATTTAGTGGTAAGCTTAGTGTCCTTGTCGTAAACTTCCTTCGAAATATGCTACGTATTCCCTGACGAGTTCACTTTAGCCATATCTTATTGCATCGTGAATATTTCGACTAGATAAGAGAAACCTTCTAACATAGGCAGTAATGCTTCGAATAATTTTTTTTTTTAGTTTTGTTAATAATGGAATTATTAAATAATAATTTTATAATGTAATATATAGGTCCAATATATCTATTTCATATGTTATAATTCTATTAAAAGAGAATATGAAAAGATTGTATAAATATGATGTTAATTAAAAAAAATTAGATATGTGCATAAACACTTCTTTTATTTACTTTATTTTTAATTCTTATTTTATATTTCTATAATTGGAATATAATAATAAATACTATCTATATCTTTTATTGTATTTATTATGAAAATTTATATTGGAAAGGGCTCATTAATATTACAATAAATTAACTAGATAAGTATAAATAGCTTAAGAGAGAGAGAGAGAGAGAGAGAGAGAAAGAGAGAGAGACATAATTTATGTATACATACAATAAAATATACATATAAAGAGGTATCATGCGGAACTTATAAAAATACTATCAATGAGAAAGAATGTAGACATTGCGTGTAATAGTTTTCTTACTGCGGTATTAACGACATATACTTCTGCAATGCGGCAAAGGAAGAATAATTTATATGAAAGTCATGAACAATTATAGTCGCGTTTCCTTTCTTTTAACCGGTATATATTGAATATTTTATGTATGTGCACACATCCTTTTTTATAATCTTTTAATGCATTAATTCTCTTGATTACTGATGTTAAAAAACCAAACCCACGCTTTTCTAGAACGTAGGACTATACCAATTGCTGCACATATACCGCAATGCGCATTGCGGATATATGTAATTTTCTTATCGAATTTTCACATTTACATCTTGTATGCCACAAAGACAAGTTGCACATGAATTTTAGATTAAATAATTTCAATTTTATATTCAATTTTATAAATACAATATGTCACACCTAAGAAACCACTGACCTAGCCAATTTATTTCTTTATTTAAAGTTAAATCTTTCTCTTGGAATTAAAATTTAAATTAATATTTTTAATTATTTTAATTTATCTAAAGTTTATCTGAACAATGATATAATAACTGAATCTCAGCTTATTTATCATAAATAAATTATTATTCATTATGAACAAATTTTTTTACCAAAACATTTGTATTTTAGTAATTAATAATTAAACTTAATTAGATTTGTTATTAAACTGTAAGAAGAGATAATTCTTACTAAAGAATATAATTGTTCTTTCTTGATTACATAGAAGAATTATACAATAATTATTCAATTTTTTTTAAATTTACTTGAAAGTGAAATTCAAAATGCTTTAATAATAAAATAAATTTTTATTTAACAATTATTTTAAAAAATTTTTTGGAATCTTAATACAAAAATAATAGATTAAAATTTTTTTTTCTAAATTGTTATGTGTGTATAATTAATATTATTTCTCTTATTGTTAATATATTTTACATGATCAATTTTACCTTACACATTTAATACATCACATTATCATAATAACAGTAATATATATATAGGTATATTAATAATAGTACACACACACACACACACACACACACGCACACGCACACGCCACGCACGCGCGCGCGCGCGCACACACACACACACATATTATATACACATATATATAATAGTAATATATGATATATTATAATAATGTATAATAGCTATATACAGGGTGATCCATTTTAACTTAGCAGCCAAATATCTCCTAAAGTAAGCGCTATACAACAAAATTGTTTAAACAAAAGTTGTTCAGGACAATGGGGGTCATCTTTCTGCATTATTGATTTTGACCTTGAGGTCAATTTTCAAGGTTATTTGAAGGTTACAGTGATTTTTTTTAATGGAACCCCCAATTTTTCATTACATGTTCTTATAGCACGCCTCGAGAACTTTCCAAAACACATAAATAAAATATTTTGTTATGAAATAAATCTTGAGTTATGAAGCTTGAAAGTTGGAGTACTGTCGGCATTAGCATCATCCAAGGTGTCTAAACACTAGCTAAAATATTTTGAATGTTGTTCAGGATCATGACATTAATAAAGGCCAACGACCTTGGCCATCTTTAGCTAGTGTTTAGACACCTTGGATGATGCTAATGCCGACAGTACTCCAACTTTCAAGCTTCATTCACTCAAGATTTATTTTATAAAAAAATATTTATTTATGTGTTTTGGAAAGTTCTCGAGGA
>NW_012028373.1:0-7296 GCF_000956235.1 Wasmannia auropunctata | reverse complement strand
TAAACAGCGGCTGCGAACAACATACTAGCAGTATGGTAGAGATATTTTGTAAGTTGGGCTGTTTTTGTAAGAGTCGCACGCTGAGAGTCGACAGATTTTCCCCACATCAAGAACTAAAAAATTTTTTTTCTGAAAACGAGGCAAAAACACGTTCTTGGTGTTTTTTTCTAAGATGTAGGAAAAACTGAAAGTATATAAAAAAATATTTTTTCAGATTTTTCGATTCTTTCCCCGATTGTTAAAAAAATTGTTGAAAAGTTTATTGTTAAATGAACAATAGAAAACAAAACATTTTTGGAATCTTCATTTTTTTCTCGTAAACTAGAACATTTTTCGCGAATTTTGAAAAAAAAAGCAGTCAGCTAGCATTATTATTAACAGAGCTATGAATTTTTGAAAAATAAAGCAGTCTAATTTTTAATTGTTTATATCTCGATTAATTTTGCAATAAGAAAAAAATTCTTTGGCACAAAATTTTATCTCCCAAAGTACTACCTTTGTGCAAAATTAGAAAAACTTCTGAGAGATGACTGATCCGCTTCACGTGGAATGGCCTATATGTATGTATGTATGAATAATATATACTTAAAAATACATATAGTAGTAGTAGTTAAATTCTCCGAGATCTAACTATTAGGAAGTTCAATGGTGACATTCGCGTATCAATATATGCTTTGAGAGCGTTCCATTATCACGATGCTCTCGGTGCAAGCGCACAAAACTGGGAAAGCACTTGAACACGTAGATGCTGCACTCACGCCCGGCTCCCTGCTCTCTGCTCTCCCTTTCTCGTATATCTTGCAACTCTCGCAAATGAAGCTACGAGGTCATAAAGCATCGGCCGGTTTAGACCGGAGGATCGTGTAATCGAGGAAATGAGATGAAAGGGCAAAGTTCGCGGTTTCTGGATGCAAGGATCATTTGCGACGGCGAGGTTGATAACTGAACCGAAACATCTGGTTTCAGACACTGGAATGAAAGAGAAAAGCTAGAATTTTATGATAATGAAATGAAGATTGGTCTTCCTTTTTTATTTCCTGCTGATTAAATATTGCACAGGTCAATGACTCCTTTGCGTATTCGAACGATCCGGTTTATATTTCTCTTGACACTTAATTATATATAGGACTTAATTCAATCCAGTTTTTGTAACTTCGGATTTAACACAATAATTGATAATAAATAGATCGCCGTACTCTGTATTTAATGTTAAATTTGAAAGTAATTATAAACATATAAACTAAATTATAAACATGAAATAATATTTAGACAAATAAATTGTTTCATTATTTTAATATAAAGTACGATAAATTAAAATCAATTTGTAAAATGCAAGCGATTTTTATTTTATTCACGTTTGTTTTATTATTGTTAATCTGGATTTATATAATTATTTAAATATAAAGTCTAAAAAAAAAGGAACAAAAGGAAGATTAAGCGAGTTGCGTATTTTTTTTAATTTACATGTTTAAAAGATACAATGTAATGATTTTAAAGTAGGAAAGATTTCATAAATTCAACAAGTTTTGAATATACATACAATCAATACATGCAATAATTTTAACAGAGAAGCAGAAGTTCGAAACGAATTAATATTTTTTTAATTATCATTAACACATTAAATATATGATAAATTGAAATCAATTTGTAAAATACAAGCGATTTTTATTTTATTCACGTTTATTTTATTATATAATCTGGATTTATATAATACTTTTTGGAAAGACTATTACTATAACAATTTACGCGATGTGTTGCAAACTCGTTCAAAATTAATATGACTTTTATAAGTATTAACTTGTTTCCAGGTTTATGTGGTAATTTGCGGAATGTATTAAATGGAAATTTAATTAGTTGCGAAAATTTATCACGTTCTCTGCAAAGTCACGCTGGTAGCTCTCTGTTTAATATGTTGTAGCTATATCTTGATATATAAACTATGAAATTACATCTATTTCTAAAAGCATATTTATTATTTTATCATTTTATATTTTTATATCAAACATATTATGTAGGTTATAATATTTTCTGATTTTTTTTTATTTTAAATCTATGTGCCAAACAATTGATACTTTTGACAGTTTCATTAAAAAAAAATTAATTCTAAATTTATTTAAAAAATTGTGATTAAGTTTAAGTTTTACAGTTCTAATGAAACAAAGCGATAATTTAATTCAAGTTGAATCTATTAGTTATTTAAAATTTTACACTGTTCGAAGCCTCTATGTTTTCAAATATTTATTTCGATACCCGCGAAAATACGCTGCTCGAGTGAAGCTATAAGGTTTGAAAAGATTGCTTCCAGAAGAAGCTTTCCAGTGAAAACGTGACGAAAGGAACACATCGATCTGCTCTAGTCGCTTTCGTGAAATACACTTTTGTGTATTACGTTTTCGTCTTTGCGATGGCATCAGGATGCAGGTTCTATATCTGTTAAAGGAGTTTTATTCTTCTTTCAAAAATGTTCTTTGATATACATATACCTACATTTATCGTAAATGTATTTTCATACATTTTATTTTTATATATAAGTTTCTTTTTGTTACGTGTACTTAATAACAGAAATTACATTTTTATTTCTTCGATCAAAACAGTTTGTAATATGCAAAAGAAATGCAGAAAAAAATTATCCATTTGTATATTTGATGCTGTATTATATCTATCTCTATAAAAACGATTTTTTGAGCGAATTTTATATGTATATTAAAATGACTAATTAGAAAATTTGATTTTTTTTTACAACTGTGATATCAAGATGAATATGTGCAAGCACAAGTGTCAAAATTTAATATATTATATAAACAATTTGATGTAGACCACGTAAATGAATATCATAAATAAATTTGAGAATTTCTACTAAAATTTGTCGTGTTTTAAGATGCTTATTTGCATCGAATAAGCATAATAATTAAGAATTGAAGATCAATTATGATCTCACTATTCAGCTAATGATTGCGGTGCAAGTCCGACATTGATTCGGTACGTAATTTAAATGGCTGATTAATGGATTTAAAAATAATTTAATAATTTTTATATTAAATTATTATTATTAGCCAAGATCTAGCCATAACCGTAGAAAACACTCTCAAATTTATTTCGATATAATACTTATTATTTATAACTGATATTTTTCCCAGATATAATATTTACAGTTATACGAGTACATTACTAGCTTTGATCTCTGCTTAAGTTCTCTCAGTTACATTACTAGCTTTGATCTCTATTTAAGTTTTTTAGTAAAAAACAAATAATTTATTCATAAAAATATACTTATTATAAAAAAAATTTCACAAAAATTTACAAGATTTTAACTTTACTTAATTCAAGCTCATATTGACATTGTTTAAATTATTTTATAAATAAGTTCAGTTTTATTATATTTAGTTTAAAAAAATTTTTATTATACATTTTTATTATTTTATTAATGCTATATTATTTTTTTTACTAAAATAATATATTTTTAATAATGACTTTATTTATATTTAAATATTTGAATATTTATGTTAAAATTATTAAAAATACATAATATATTAAATTGTTGAAAAATAATTGTTTAATTAAAATCAGGCAGACGGATTTATCATAAATGCAATATAGCTCAACTTACAATTAATCTATGTTATAATAATAATTACTATATTATAATAATTGTATATATTATAAATATATTACTTAAATAAATTAAAAATACTCTAGTTTACTCACAATCAGTCAAAAAATATCAAGCAAATTAATTTAATTTCAATAAAATCCATTTTCATCATTATTCAAAGGAAGATCAACTTACTTTTCATTATGTTGTTTTCTTTTATTTAATTATTAATTCATCCCTTTCTCTCTACGACAGTTACTATTTAATGCTTATTACAAAAGTATGGAACGTCTGCAAAGAATTCCGATTTTAATTCATTTAATTGACTTTTGTTTACTTTTAATGTTTTTTTTATTAACAAGTTTAATAGCCTTGATGAGTTTGTAGATGAATTATTATTTATTAAATAGAAGAACATTTTCATGTTTAATATTTTTCTACGTTAAAAATAAGTGTTACATTTATATTATTTATTCCTCGTTTACTTATTAATTATATGTAATATGTTTTCTTAAATTACAAAATGCAATTTAATTGTCTTTTGCGTCCTTTTTTAAGTATAATTATCACACGCGCGCGCGCGCGCGCGCGCGTGTGTGTGTGTGTGTGTGTGTGTGTGTGTGTGTGTGTGTGTGTGTGTGTATGTATACATATACATCTTGATCAAAATAGATCGAACATGTCTAACACCGAGTAGTAGAAAACATGTACAAGTTAATTTCAGAGGATTTATTCACAGTCGACGTGGATACTAGCAATTTCGACTATTTGCCTTTCCTTCAAGATTTATCGCTAGAATTTAGTTTAGGTTGCGTGAATAACATGTAAAGAAGAACGAGAAAGAGAAAAAGAGAAAGAAAAACAGAAAAAAACGGAATAAGTCACGTATAAAATTTTATATTTTATTTATCGTTCGTGTTAATTTTAAAGCATTTCTGTATATAATTTGCTCCTATGAATGTTGTAATATAAATTTTATATAATAAATGTGTATAAAAATTTATTTATTGAATGTATTAAACATAACACTATACGTAATTTTTAATTATTATGCTATAATACTTAAATATAAATTATTGTGCTATAAAAATAATTTCTTTTATCATATATTGCTTTGCCTAGTATTTAATTATTTATCCAGTAGTTTAATTGATATTTATAGATCCACGTTAAATTATTGTTTGTTAAATTTTTAATGAAGTAAATTTGTATAATTGTTTTATTTTTTAAAGCTAATCTTTTTCTTACAATTAGTTAATTTATTAAAAAATGTTTTTTAATTATATTACATTCTCTTTATTTTTATGCTTTAAGTAATTGTATTCAAAACAGTCTATATAGACTTATATAAATTTATATGTTCGAAACAATATTATTGATATTTATAATACTTCGTTTTAAGCAATTCCGAAAATAACGTACTTTATGAAGAGCAACTTGACATTCGCCAGGCTATTTACAAGTACATTGTAGATCAAGAGTGTCAGAGGTCTCCTGACACTCGCGGTACTGCATCTTGGTCAGTGTTCTCTGGAGACCATCCTGCCATCGCCCAATAAATCTCGGAATAGGACCTAGCTGAACAAACGTTAGCTACGTTTCCTGCAAGAATTTTAACAAAACTCAGACATGGCAAGACAATGCTTGCCATTATTTTATTGAATAAATTGTAGCACGTTATTATGCAATTTATTATATGAAGCATAAAAGATAACTTAAATCTAAACTTCATTTCAGAGACAAATAAAAAAGAAATAGGGGAGACCGGGGACAAAAGTAACATTTTGAATTTAAAGTTTATAACAGTTAAATTATAATACACTTCTCAACAAAATTAAAGCATCACTTACTCTACCCTCCAAAAATAGGCAAAATTCAAGAGAGTGTAACTTCGTCAAAAATGATTGTATCGAGATGTTCAAAAAAGCATTTTACAGCTTGAAATCTCTACTTTCCAAATCGGTACTTTAGAAAACGATCCTACTGATCTTTCATGGAATTACACGAATAGAAAAGGAGACTCAACGAACCTCAAAATTTTTTACGAACTTTGACAAGTTCCTTTGGCGCGAATTAAAAATCGCATGCAAATGCAGTTTACAGCTTTCGAAAGAGTGAATCTTTACTTTTAATTTGCTTTTTTGTTGAGCGTTGTACGATTTTTTTTTACCGAGTTATTTAACATTAAAGCAAAAATGGTCCTTTTTACTTCAATGTTGAATAACTCGGTGAAAAAAAATCGTACAACGCTCAACAAAAAAGCAAATTAAAGGTAAAGATTCACTCTTTCGAAAGAAGTAAACTGCATTTGTGTGCAATTTTTAGTTTATGCCATGAAGCCTTTTAAATTTAGTACACATTTTTGAAGATTTGATGCATTTTCATTTAGACCTAATTTCATAAAAAATCAATAGGATCGTTTTCTAAAGTATCGATTTGAAAAGTAGAGATTTCAAGGTGTAAAATGCTTTTTTGAATATCTCGATATGATCATTTTTGACGAAGTTACACTTATTTAAAACTTGTCTATTTAAAAATTACAGAATAAATATGCCAAAAATAGAAGATCACCTTACTTTACCATTCAAAAATAGGCAAAATTCAAGAGTGTTACTTTGTCAAAAATGATTGTATCGAGATGATCAAAAAACGTTTTACAGCTTGAAATCTCTATTTTCCAAATTGAAGCAAAAAGGACCATTTTTGCTTCAATGTTGAATAACTCGGTGAAAAAAAATCGTACAACGCTCAACAAAAAAACAAATTAAAGATAAAGATTCACTCTTTCGAAAGCTGTAAACTGCATTTGCATGCGATTTTTAATTCGCACCATGGAACTTGTCAAAGTTTGTAAAAAATTTTGAGATTCGTTGAGTCTCCTTTTCTATCCGTGTAATTCCATGAAAGATCAGTAGGATCGTTTTCTAAAGTACCGATTTGGAAAGTAGAGATTTCAAGCTGTAAAATGCTTTTTTGAACATTTCGATACGATCATTTTTGACGAAGTTACACTCTCTTGAATTTTGCCTATTTTTGGAGGGTAGAGTAAGTGATGCTTTAATTTTGTTGAGAAGTGTATTTACATTTAAAAAACTTATATCTTTAGATGTAGAATTTATTTAAGTACAAAATTTTCTTGTGTTCAATCTTGTAATGTAACTAGAAAAAAAATTATTACTGTTTAAACACTATGAGGAATACTGTTACAACTATCCCCAGCATCACGGACGGTTGTAATATAGTAGAGGGGAATGATTGTATTATATTATTTATAGGTAAAGCTACTAGCACTACTAAATAGCATTTAGCTATTTATTAAGTTTTATGCAATACAATTATTTATAATCATATACATCAATGTTGTATGGATATATATAATATAGTATATTTAATAAAATTAACTATAATAAAATAAAAAAGATAAAATCTATATAAAATCGGAAAAAAGTTCTTTTTCTTTCTAACAAGTTCAAATAACATTGTGAAAAAAAATATTTAAATAAAACCAAGCAAATCTGGAGACAATTATAACGCTACAACCATCTCAAGGCATAGATTTTATAATTGTCTTCTAATAATATTTTATAATTCGAAGTAAAGTTTCAAAATAAATATATAGATGAAAATCAATTAAAATATGCGAATCATCAATATAAATGATCACTAAAACCTTTTTAGATAATACGTTATAACTTCACCATTAA
>NW_012028372.1:9473-9860 GCF_000956235.1 Wasmannia auropunctata | reverse complement strand
AAAATTGTTTAATTGTGAGTTAACTGATTTTAGATTAAGGATTATGCTTGATAGCCGAAATAAACATTATACAATCATTTAAATTTGTAATTTGCTATACTTCCGTTACGGAAATTTTTAAAAATTGTAAAACTAGAAAATTATAAATATTCTGTAATTAATTAGTTCATTAATTTGAAACAGTTAATAAATATTTATGTTTTTTTAAAACATAATAAAAATTATTCTTGTATATAAAAGTTGATGCTAAATTCATAGATATGTTTATGATTTAATGTATAAAAAATGTGAATAACTACTATTATTAGAAGCTATCTGTCTCACTTACGTAATCTCTTCTATAATTTTCTTTACATTTAAACTTAGGTTTATTATTTCTATTAACAA
>NW_012028372.1:3169-3697 GCF_000956235.1 Wasmannia auropunctata | reverse complement strand
TAAACATCAACTTTTGAAGAATAATTATTAATATAAAATAAGATAAACTTGTTTCGTGACTCAGAAGAAATAACTTAATACTTCACTGCACTTTTTGTTTCAACACAATATGTTTATTAAACTTTTGATTCAACGGTTTAACAATACTTTACAACTTTTAAATATTAATACTCACTTTATCTCGTTAAATTTGATACGTATTGCGATAACGCCTGAGAACACTGATTGTGCTCTAGATCGCTTTGCCAACGCTTAGGTACGCTTTTCGTAATCGTTCTGAGACTGATCGAAATAGATTGTGACAACGCGTCCTTGCGAAATATTCAAAATATTCTTGAGTCGCGATTCACATGTGAGTTTAGAAATAAATATGTGAGTATTGCACGAGAACCATTCAAAAGAGAGTAATGTAATCATAATTCAAATGTTATTTGTAAAATCGTAGATCAATATCGTCATGATAACTAATCATAAAAGTGAAACTATCTTGTATGAACTCTCATGTGCGTGAATACTGATTCATCTCGA
>NW_012028372.1:0-1993 GCF_000956235.1 Wasmannia auropunctata | reverse complement strand
TTTATTGTAGGAAATGTAAAAGGCTTCGTGGTTATTTCGTGGTATATAAGTATAAAAAATTAATAAAGGATAGAGTATAGCAAAATACAAGTGCTTAGCTCTTGTATTCTCTGTTTAGTTTATTGTCTCGTATATCCCATCTGTTTGGGATATACAGCGTTTTTAGCACGTGGGATTTATGTCGTAGCACAGACGCTCTATTATTTATTTATATACAAACTAAAATATAAAAGTAAATAATAATACGTGATAATACGCCCTTTACAATTTAATCATCCATGTATGTATATACTCATGTATGTACTTATTCATAATCTGTAATAATAAGTTCTTTATTTATTTATTAATGAGTAAATGCAAATTACGTAGTCAATTCACATGTTACTCACTATTATTATTTAGATTATTTGTGTATTTTCCGAGTCATTTATCCCACTTATGAGTAGCGGTATAACCCACCCCTATTTTTATAAGGCAAAAATGCAAGAGTTTATAGAAATTTCTTTTTTAATATAAAAAATAAATAATTAGGACTCCTAATATTTTTTTCATAATAGTGAACAGTACAAAGTTTTTACTGGCATAGTTCATTTAACTTAAACTTAATTGATAATATCTGATAAATTAAGTTTTTAATAGGTGCAGCGTATATACCGGGTTTACCCTATACAAAATTAAAATTTGTAATTATTTTTATATTAAAAATAACGTACTTCACTATCGTATCTCTGGCAATTGTCTGTTTGTGCACTCTATGCAAAACTACAAGACTGCATTTTCAAAATGCAATCGTATTTTATTCCTGTGCTATAGATTGCTCAAAGGACTTCAGCAAAACGATGGCGTCGATGATCTCACTATGAATCCCGTAAGAAGTTTGCAATTCCAGGAGGAGCTCTGAGACCGACATCAAGAAAAAAATCGAAAAGAGAAGAGATGTCTCTTATCTTACGAAAACAAGAAAAACATTTATAAAAATTCATTGCGTTGTTTTATGCTTTGTGAAAGAAAATACAATCAAAGAAATTATAAATTTGTTTATAATTAACATTGATGAACCCTGTGTGCGCTACAATATTCAATTCTTAACAAATAGATTTCTTCCTTTATAAAACTATAACATGGTCAGCACGTTGTTTTGTAGATATAACTATAATCTCTCAAATAATTCGAAAATTGACTTCTCGAAAATTTTTGATTTCTTAAAAGAAAAAACAGTTATTCTTTTTACTTCTGATTTGATATCATTAGTACTTACCATCGATATATCCGAGAATGCAAGATGTTCGTGCGCGAGACGCCGTTAATGTACTACCGCGTGCGAAAATAAAGATTAACAAAAGTATTAATAATAATGAACGGACTCTCCCTTATTTTCGCGTTTTTATCAGAGGAACGAGAGATTGATCAAATGCACGGGATCGCACAGATTACAACGGTGCACCGATGAGGTATAACTTACAAATTATGGTTGAGAAGACCGCAGATGAGGAAAACATACAGTATAGCAGTTTATTCTACTGAACTATCTGCATGCGTATTAAAATAAAGATATTAAATTTTACAAATTTTAGAGAACTGATAGCAACACAAGATTCGCGTTGCAGAACTATATTTCGTAGGTCTAGAACAATTCAGAACAATAAAATTCTCGAGTGGAACAAGAAAGATAAGATGCGTTTACTCTTGATTCGGAAATCGATAAACGTTTCTCTTTGTTTTCCGCAATTTCCGATGACTTAAGGAAATGACCTTTTAAAACAATGTTTGGAACAACTAGAACAATTTATATCAATTAAAAATATTCAATTTTTGAAAAAAGGCCAGATACAAAAATTATTTTTTTTCGTTATATTGAAGAACCGTTCGGTATAAAATAATATAGCTTTGGAATATTGTGGAACAAAGTTAGAACATAATTATTTATTACTGATGTTTGTGCCTTTTTTTTTATTTAGACTGTGCCAATATATTTCTTCGTGCTTTGTTCTTT
>NW_012028371.1:27589-34105 GCF_000956235.1 Wasmannia auropunctata | reverse complement strand
TCAGCTGACAACTTTGGAGAGTTGCCATAAACAGAGTAATGATCAGAATGACTTCAAATTTTACGGTTTACATATGTCAAGACTATCTATCGGACGGCGAAAGAAATTTTTTTCTACAGTTACTTTATGTTGATAAGGCCGGAAACTTTTCAAATGACCCTCGTACATTCGTTGCGTATAACAAAAGGATGTCATCAAGATGCTATCAACTTGTTACAATCAAAAGTAGTATTTACATGAGGGCAAGATTTCACATATAGTGAGGAAGCACCTTGTCCCTAGTTTGTCGAAATCTATTGCTGCAACGGTTGACAGCAACATGATAGCATCTTGATTTCATTTGGCTATCTGGGTATCTATTTCGTTTTAAATATAATTAGAGTACCACTCATGCTCCATTTCACTTCACTTGATCCACTATAATTAAATCAGTAATAAATATAATTGTATAAGATACATATTAATTGTACATATAATTATATCTGCATATTATCTAATAAAATAAAATAGTATAAATAAATAGTATAAATAAAAAAATATTTACATATATATTATGGACATAACCTTAGTATTTTCAGGTATCTCAGAAAAGATCGAAATACAACCGATATGAACCGACGTATTTTATTGTCCAATATTATTAAAATTATAAATGAAAACAATTCAATCAGTGATGATAGTTCCGATGGTGACATATTTCGCGTTCTGTAATCTCCTCACACAGCACGGGGAACTCCCGGAGAGTTAACAAGGAGCTCATATAGTATTTTGTAAGCTTCATTTAAACTTAAAAAAAAACTCGCACGGAGCTTCCCGGAAGCTCCTATGTCCGCTTTTGAAAGCTCCTTGAGAGCTTCATTTAAGTTTGTAAGGAGCTTTATTTAAGCTCACAGGGAGCTCAGAAATCATGTTTTGGAAGCTCCCTGCAAGCTTCAACCCTGTTGAAAAAAATTATAAAAAAAATTTTTTTTAAATTTTATTTTTAACATATATATTATTTTTAGAGTTTAATTTATACAGTTTACTATTACTGCATATTTCCTATTTTATTAATTACAATTTATACGCAGGTTTATAATTTTTAAAAACATCGAGATTCGAACCTGAGATCCCTAGAACTGCAGTCTTGTACGCTAACGCTGAGCTAATGATACTCTGTATAAAGGACTTATTCTTTCCATTATATATCTATATCTCTGAGTTCTCGTGCCTAAAACTAAACAAATACTAACAATAAGAGTCAACAGTAATAGTTACTCTTGTCAGTCGCACATGATTGAATAATAAAACTTTTCAATAATCATGTATTTTTTCAGAAAGTATTACTTACAATCTTAGTTTTTAAATATTGCTATATTTTTTTGTATAAATTCATATGTAGAATCTTATTTTGGATTTTATATATAGACCAGCTCAGCAAAATGAGTTCTTTGAGAGTTTGGTTTATCGAATTTTGTAAGCTCCCCAAGAGCTCAGCAAAATGAACCCTCTGGAAGTTTGAATCGTCAAATTTTATAATGCTTCCCGAGAACTCAGCAAAGTAAACTCTCTAGAAGTTTAGTTTGTCAAATTTTATAAGCTTCCCGCAAGCTCAGCAAAGTAAACTCGCTGAGAGTTTGATTTCTCAAATTTTATAAGTTTTTCGAGAGCTCAGCAAAGCGAATTCGTTGGGAGTTTTATTTCTCGAATTTTATAAACTTCCAGAGAGCTCAGTAAAATGAACTCTCTAAGAGTTTGGTTTGTCGAATTTTATAAGTTTCCCGAAGACTTAGCAAAGTGAACTCTCTGGCAGTTTGATTTCTCGATTTTTATAAACTTTCCGAGAGCTCAGCAAAGTGAACTCGCTGGGAGTTTGATTTCTCGAATTTTATAAGCTTCCCGAGAGCTCAGCAAAGTGAACTCTCTGAGAACTTAATCAGAGCTTTGTGCTGTGTGGGTCTTTACTGCCGCATACTGCTTTTACCTCACCTCTTGAGATGTAGTAAAAACAACCGGAAGTCAGTAATTCCCTAGGGTCAATTTATGTAGAATGGATAATCAGTTTCAGTAACTGACAGTAATAGAAATTCTATTTCGGAACGATAAAGCAGTACTGTCAGTACTGCCAGTTAATTTCGGAACGTACCCATACTTGAGAGATCAATCAATAAACAAACAGGGGAAGCCGGAGTTGAAAGTAATATTTTTTGTTTTTATAAGATAAAAAGCGTTGTTACTTCTTATTCCATTAAGGTAAAAAGTAACACCGCGCCTCGGTCTATTCAAATGATCATAACACTTTTAGAAATTGAATTAACGGCATTTAATTGCTGTGAAACTAATCTTGAATCTTTTTCTTATTTGTATGAATTTAAAATCTATAACAAATTTAGACTTTTTTATCTTATGAAAACGAAAAAATGTTACTTTTAACCCTGGCCTCCTGTACGTAAGAATACAACAAGATGTGCTAAAGAATTTATGAAACGTACAAAAAATGTAAAATAGAATTTAAATATTTGAATTAATTTAAACAATACAATGTAGAACTTACAATTTTGAACAAAAAATTCATAAATGTGGACGACAAATACGAATCGATTGGCATTTGGTAATTGTAGCGCAAAATGATCTAACAACAATTGACAAGAACGGGATTTTAATTAGTTTTGAACGTTTCGGCTCTTTCTTAAAGCCATCTTCAACACAATGATGAAAAATAAAATTTTTAATCGAATGGTACAATTATGTTAAAATAAATTTTCTTATAACCGACTGAGGTCGAAAATTTCCTGAGAAGATTCGAGCAATCAATACTGTTGAGGATAGGAAGTCCGAGGAGCAATCACGCGCGTATAGTTCTTTCTCGAAAAAAACAAGATGATTTATTGCTTAACGTAAGGTACAAAGTACTTCGCGTTCGACTCTCCGATCGATTGTGTGGAGAGAAAAGAAAAAAGCAGAGCAGAGGCGGCAGAGCGGGCCTCGGCCGATCAGCTGGTCGCTGCGTGGCATTCGCACGGACTGGTCACTGGACGCGTGAGCCGTGCTCGCCGCATTGGGGGAAGGTTTGCGTATGCGAATAAGCAGAGTCACGGACCCGCTCCAACAAATACCGTTGACATCTTCTCATGCAGGAAGATTCAACGTCGATTGTAAGAAAATTTATTCATTTTAACATAATTGTATCATTCAATCAAAAATTTTATTTTTCATCATTTTACTGAAGATGGCTTAAAGAGCCGAAATGTTCAAAGCTAATTAAAACTCCGTTTTTGTCAATTGTTGTTGTTAAGTCACTTTTGCGTTCTAATTATTATGCCGATTCGTACTCGCTGTTTACATTTATAAAGTGAATTAAATTAATTTTTCTAAATAAAAAGGGTAAATATTGACAAAAACTTAGCATTTTTATCTTAGTATAATATCTAAATATATTTTCAAAATTATCGTCCTGACATAATCCTCAAAAGATTTCAGCAATTACTCATTGCTTAGTAAAAAAGTTATTAACAAAGTTGATAATATAAACATATGTTTAACTTTATAATTTAGATGTTACCTAACATAAATGTCATATTTGCACATTTGTCCTTTTCTCTGCATTTCTGTTCTGAAAATTTTATGACCTAATTCAAAGTTAATTTTAACTTCAAATTGTAAATAGATTTGAATTAGAAGGGACACCGCTCCTCATCTGCTCTATTTTTTCGGTAATAAGTATATGAACAATAATTTTTTATTTACAGTTAATATAGATAAAATAATTAAAGAAACAATGATTACCTTCTATATAATAATTTTATTCGTCATTATTATTAATTTGATACAGAGAATTACTTCAAAAAGTCATTAAAACATTTATGACATTCATAGGACGATGGATAAAATAGAACAATTTTGATTCTTGCAGCAACAAGTAAAAATATAATTTGTATAATTTGTTTATTGTCTTGAGTTTTCTAGTTAATTTGCTAATTCTGTGAATGGAAGTTGTGAAGGATCAGGAGAAGGGGCGCAATGAATAAGGTTCCACAAATGACTCCGGATAGGATAAACACTTTGGCTATATTTACAATAATTACAAGTGTAGGGAATGTTAGTGTGATTCTTAGGAAGGAACTGGAAGTAAGTCGGATGATACCCGAGGGTGCCGGTAATGAAGGGTACGAAGGCTAGCGTCGCCTAGGCGGGAGGTTCTCCTTGGCTATCGCCTCGAAAAACGCCTTCGTCCGGTTTTGGACGAAGAGCCTGCGCCTGAACCGCGGAATCGGCTGCAGAGGGATGGACACGATTGACCGCAGCCGTGTGTGTTTCGGGGAGGCTTGCGAGATCCTGTGCAGGACTTCTGCGAAGCGCCCTGGGGTCTCGTAGAGCCGTGGGCGTTCAGTCGATGCCACCGGTGGAGTTGGTGGACGACCCGGTGTCCGTGGCCTCGGGGAAGTCCATGGAAGAGGGCTCAACTGAGCGACGGCTTCCTCCGTCTGTGTCGCTCGACTAACGAGCCGAGGTCGAGGGTCCACTGGTCGTCGGTCCTGCTCGATCGATCGGGAGGCGCTGACGGGGATCAAGCGCCACGGACGGAATGATACCCCCAGATCCAATTGACGTCCAGGAGCGCAGATCGTTGGCGGAATCTTCCGCGGTAACACGCGGGGAATGAGCGCCCTGAGGGGGACAGGTGACAGGGTCCCCGCTTCTTTGCTCGCGCCGTGGTTGTGGCATTTCCCTCGGCGACGACTTAACAGTGGCCCGGATGGACGGACGCGGTGAGAAGTTACAGGGGAGCAGAGGCCCTGAAGCGCATTAGCTTGGGAGGCCGGAACTTCCGCTTCTTCCCAAGGTTTAGAGGCCCGTTGAGCACGCTCTGCCTGGTTATGCTCTCGGATAGCGGCCTGCTACCGGAGTAGTAGACACGTACTATCTCTGAGCCTTGCGAACAGGCTGAGGACCTTCCGCCGGGCCATAGATGTAGCAGGCGTGGGCGAAATTTGCATTCGAGAAAGTAGTGGCACCTGCGCCTAGCAGCGACGCCGCTCACTACTCTCGTCACTGGCGGGCGCGCGGGCCAGGCGCGCGTGTCGTAAATGTGCGCGTTCTGGCAATCACACCGCCACAATTCTAATCTTTAAATTTAACTTTTAGTTTTGACCTTTAGTTTTCAATTTATTGGAAAAGTATTAAAATTATTACATACAGCTAATTAAATATCTACTGTCGTAAATTACACTATGTTACTGTAGTCGCGCCCTCGATCACACGACCACACTGCACTCTAATGAAAGGCCGTCTTCGGGAGATGAACAAATGGAGGCAGATTTAGTGTTAATGAATATTTATTTTGATTAACGTAACAAATTCCAGCTTGCGTATCGTCTCAACTCGCGTAGGGCTGTGTACTCTTAGCCGACTATACGTTTTGCCTGCTCGCATTAAAACTAACTCGGAGTGGTGATCATCCGAATCGAGCACAATAGGCGTCACTCAATAATAGGCAAAACTCGAAAGGTAAATTCCATCCACCAATCGACACACGACACCGAATTGGTGAGCGCGACGAGAGTGCGTGATATCAAGAAAAACAGAGCATGATCAGCCAAAGTGCGGAATTCGGACGACCGAATACGCGAGAAGAACATAACGAGATTACTGAAAATTACGAGAATTATAGCGCGTTCTCGAACATTCCGCCCGCCTCGTAGACCGCTTAGGTTACGAAACAGACAGGGATTTCCCGATCGTTAAAGAAGGGATGCTATCTTGGCCCTATCAAGTTGCGACGACTCGCGAATGCCGGCAATAATTGAACAACATATCAAGGTTGCAATCGAAGACAACCGTAAACTTGGACATAACATTTGATAGAACAATGCAGTAATTATAGAGATTGAACAGGATAGTTTGGACGCGCAGTATTACAAGCATATAAGTATAGAAGACGCAGTAGACATTATAAATTTGATACATACAAAGCGCTTCATTGCGCTAGGAACAGACGATCTACATAATCAATAGTACAATAAGTCGGGTGAGCGACGCAGAGCTCGCTTAAACGCGACCGAACTCAGAATGAGACGCCGGGTATCTAAGAGCCAGTGTCACTGGAGATCGGTAGTTTACATATCTGCGTTATCGGTCGCGTCAACGTGGTTTTCGCCGTACGAAGGGAAACAACGCGAACGTTTCCGGGGCGTTTCCGGGGTTTCTTGCCACTTGCGCCTTTGCTGCAAGGTGTGTAAATAGTCAGTGGACCAAGCTCGCCATATCTGCTCTAATATCGCACGCACTTGCTGCCATCGAGACAGCCGATTTTGATTGATATCAAGCACGGACTCATCCGGGGTGCTGATTATCGGACGGCCGATTAAGAAATGGCCCGGAGTTAATACAGAAAAATCGTTCGGGTCGTCATGCATCGCAGAGATCGGTCGCGAATTTAAACATGCTTCCACCTGACACAGTAGCGTAGCGAACTCTAGCTGAGACAACGTACGAGATCCGATCACGCGTTTGAGGTGAAACTTCAGACCCTTCACG
>NW_012028371.1:12547-26274 GCF_000956235.1 Wasmannia auropunctata | reverse complement strand
TGCCAGCCCGCTCAGAGATGTGTATAAGAGACAGGAATAAGATTATACATACAAATGTTTTATTTGTTGTTATTATTGTTATTATAATGTAAAAAAGGAAACATATTACAATGTTTATAATGTAATGTAAAAAAAGGGACATATTACAATGTTTATAAATGTGTAAAACGTAAAAGTAGGCACCGATCTGGCACACACTATTTTACATACAAGTGCGAATATGCACCACAATGAACTTGCGAAATCCATATCTCGTCAATCTGCACAAGACTGAGATTGTTCATGTTCGAACCTGATACCTAAGGTTCCGGGCATATTTAACGTAGTGGGGATAAGTCGCGACTGATGTCTCTGTGCAAATGCCAGCAATTCGAAAATTTTCGCGGTGCGAATTCGCACTCATGTACCATTTGAAGGTTAAACATGTAACAGGATATATAACAGGAATAAAAGTTACTTAAAAAGTGTTTGGAATTAATTCCGCCATTTTGAATTAACACATGCACACACGACAGAGAGGTTTTGGAGTCATCAAATACTGTGGAAGTGACGAACCATGGGAGTAGTATATGGACAGATATGGGGCATCAAAACAAACTCCTTCCACTGCCCCCGGTAGTATCAAAACAAACGCCCCTCACTCTCCCTCGGCGGGGTCAGAGGGGGGTCCCATATGCGTGAGAGGAAAGGACCCAGACGTGCCCGATGGGAAGGCCTCGCTCTGATTGGCTGACGCTTGAATGGGAGGGAAATCGTCTCGTCAAGCAGAGCGATTTGTTTGGCCTCCCGTAGCAGTCCAAGCGTTTTGATTGACTTCCCGTAGCAGTCCAAGCGTTTTGATTGGCGTGGGTGGGAGATTTTTTGAAGTATCGCTGATATGGGGTGGAGGTCGAGAAGACCCTGACAGAGTAGCTACCCAAGCGGACGTTGCAAAGAGTGGGGGATTTTTGGAGGCTACCGCGGCGGGTGGTCGAAAGGCAAAAAAGTTCTATTTATGACGAGTCCCTGGAGCTTTCTTGTTTTCCGATCCCTTTTTTTAAAGAAAAACTAATTCTTTTCATTATCCTCAACGGCTATTGTTTGCCGAGAGGGTCCGAATACAAATTCGAGCCGACGCAGAGTCCTATTCCCGGAAGAGCCGGCTGGAATGTCCGTGCCTCGTAACTTTAAAGAAATTTGTGACAGGGAGCGCCGACAAAATGGCGTCAGGAAAAAGAAAATGTTGGAAGAGCAGGAACAGACAAGTTCGGCTTTGTCGAAAAAGCTAACGTAAAGGAGTAAAAGATTTTGGGACGGAAATTTTTCACTGCAGGTTGTAGAGGTAAAATAGAAACGATCAGTCCAGCATTTGTCGAAGGAGGCTATTGTGAAGAGCAAGCGAATTTGGGAGTGAAATACAACGTCGCAGGGGAGAGGTGGAACAGAAATGAATGAGTCCTGCCGTTTTTGGAAATTAAACCTGAAATGCTAGAGAAAACATTATATTTTTCAGAGATTAAGGTTGCATGCAAAAGAAATGATTACATACGGGTTAAATCTAGTACAAAAATTTATTTAACTTCAAATACATTTCAATGTAAAGGGTAAAACAATTTGGAAAGTAACTGCAGAATTATGATTCGAATCGTTCATAATTTTATGAACAATTTCGTTCAAACGCAGCGAGGTCAATTCTATAAATACGATATTAAAGTGTGCGTCAAGAAAAAACGGCAAATCATTAATAATCTATCTGCGTACATTACTCTCGATATCGTCACAATTTCTTTTCAAAGTTAATTTAACAATATCATAATCTATAAAGTTTTTCTCAATTTTAACTTGATTTCTTTAATTAAAAATTGAGCATAGACGTGGACGCTCTCGCTTAAACTGCTTAAATGTTCCAAACGAGAGTTGGCGCACTTCACAATGTTTTCCAGGCCCAGGAAAGATGTCTTCTGCATCATTATCGCCACGGCCGCGGCGTACGTTCTGTTTTTTCGCAGGTAGTGCAAAATCCGTAACTTCCTCGAATATATTTGCTGTAGCGTGTTTCTCATCGCTCTGCTTATACGTCACCAATATTAATTTTGCACCGTAGGACATGGTAAAATTAACGACAATATATTCTTAATGGTGACGGGATTCGGTCTCGATCTGTTATCTCCGCTCAAATATTCAGTTATGATGGGCATGATTTCTTGAAATTGTCGCTATGAATCCACGTTGAAATAAATGCCGCGTTGTTTCCACTTAATTTTACCAGTAGTACGAAGATGCCGTCATCAGATGTTTGCAGTTCCATATAAATTTTCTTCGTATAGGAGTCGTTAAGTCTGTACGTTGTTGATAACAGCATATAATACTGCACGTTTTTTCCCTCCTCGTTGAGTGTCTTGCGAATATCGTGGTTGCTTGCCCGCTTCGCAGAATTATAAACAATTTGCTGGTTTGCCATTGCTCACCGTGCTGAACGACTCTATTACTCGAAGAAGTCACTTGGAGACGGAAGGCCAAGAAGCACAAATTTGCTTGCACACGAAGTTGACTTTTCGCATAAGGAGATTCGAATGAGCTCGAGTTCGTAGCAGCTCGACGACATCGACTCCGTGTCGGTTAAATAATAAAAAATTAGGCTGCACATGCAGTTAAAAATTGGAAAAGTCTAGATTTTATTTTTATTTAGAAGGTAGTGGGGTGAGTATACGGAAAAATGAGATACAGTTTAAATTAAAATTACATTAAAATTTGTATAGTAGTGAAGATTTTTGATAATAAAGATCAATTAAAATTTACGTGGAAAGCATAATAGTTAAACATTTAAACATTGATTATAAGGAGCAAAGATACGAGCGAAAATTTAAAATAATTCCAATGCACGTGGATTAAACATGTTTATTCCTGTTTTACGTCTCCCTTTCCGCCATAAAGATAACCATAAAAATATTGTCTCGGGCTTACTGTAAGTTTCAAATTTCTAAATCGGATTCTGGGATTTAACAAAAGCAGCGTATTTACTTGGGAACCTAGAGTCGATCTCCCAGGTAAGTACGTGACAGTCACGTCTGAAGAAAGAGAACAATTCACGCCACTTTATTGACGGTTTTTGAGTAAGGATGATCTTGCTCGCTGAAAAAAAGGTAAAAATTTTTGTCTGAAAGAAAACGACATTGCTTACTAAGCACAAATTTTTAAAATGTGTTTAGCTTCAAAGAAAATGAATCATGTTTACTTTAACTGACGCCGGTCAGATAAGCAAGTGACGGTTACGTACGAAGGAAGACGATAATTCGCTTTCATTATAGATATTTGAAAAAGATTTCGAGTAATGCTTTGTACTTACAAGCGTAACGCTCTAACCTTGAAAGAAAAGGTCTTATAACGTAAGAATAAGCTTAATCGAGAGGTAAGATCGTAAAAAACAGCAAGGAAGATGACCTAATAGTGATAAGTCTAATAGTGATGAATTGGAAAATTCGTCTCCTCCTTCGCTTATAAATTTTTGCAGAGTAATAATATAAATAATATAGGACGAGTATAGGACGAGAACTAGATTTAGTTCTTCTGTTGTATTTCCTTGCATCAACTTACAGCATTTTTGTAAGTCGCTATTAGTAATACGCGGATGTATACATGAGTGTTGTACGTGAACGTGTGCGAATAAGTGAAAAAAATGGAGCTTCGCGAATGTCTTTGAAAATTTTTCATCGACCTGTAACTTGCGAAGAGAGAATGCAGACAATTATTCAGTGACTTTATCGGACAACGATGAGGAAAACTACAACGTTTTCGCTCAGTTTGTCATGCATTGCTCCAATATCCTATTGAGCACAATAAAACGATACGACCACCGCCGAAGGGTGACAATACCGTTCGCTGGCTGAAAAACGCCTTCCGAGAAATCCACGTATACGCTACAAACTCCCACAATCAGAACGATTATGTCGGATATCTTTTGATTTAGTGGAATTAAGGCATAGGGCGGCGGGGCTGTCGTTTCACCCGATACGGAACTTAACTCCGGAGGACATATGGGACCTTGTGAGCTCAGTAGCGCAAAGTGCCGGTGGTATCAATATCGCCGAAAATTTTGTCGTGAGCGTTTTCAACGTTGTGGTACCGATGGGACGCGGAGACGTATCGAATCCTTTGACTAGCGAATCCGTTCGTAAATGTGTGACGATACGTCCCCGCCTCGTCATCCAATATTTCGCGGCCAACCATTCGCCTCTGGCGCTTAGCGCCACAATTCCCACTACGAGCACGCGCTCCGAGCGTGCTACGCACGAGACCCCTTCTCTGCAATCCCCGCCAAGACGGGAGTATATAAGCCGGAACCGAGAAACGATAGACAGGCAGTCCCGTCTCGAACCTACTCATGACCAGATCGCTCCTACAAATCTAGCCAAGAGAGCCGGGTCGCCGGCCTCTTTAAAAGTTCCGCCGGACCGGTCGACATAGCGTGCGAGTCGCCCGCAACCCCTAAGTCCGCCTCCTAGTGGAACGGGTCGCCCGTTCACTCGCCAAACCAGGTCGCCTGATCGGCCGGAACCAGTCCCGCCTCTAGCCCAGCTGCCTCCGTCGGCATCGCCGCCGAACTCCGAACGCCCACCAAAGGGCTCTCCGACTGCGCACGACCCGCGACTTCCGCACCGATCCTTGCCCAACCCGCGACTGCCATGCACGCCGATTTCCGCCGGTTCCATGCCGACCAAACCGACAAGTACCGTCAACACCGCTACGGTACCCGCACTACTTAATCTTCGGTTAGGCAGTCTTGTAAATATTGTATATACAGGGTGTCCGGTAATAACCGCCCAAAATCGTGGGCTGATAGAGCAGATTAAACTGAATCGGAAAGTCCTCTACCATTTTGCAAAATTCACAATCGTTAACGAGATATTAATTTTTGAAGATTGGCAAATAAGCGCATATCTGTCCGGCCCACCGCTGAGTACCAGCGGTAGGGCGATCATGCCGGTCGAATCTCGCTGCGCTGCTAGGCATGTGGGGATAGACTCTATCCCCACACGTCTAGCAACGCGGCGAGATATGGCCGTCCCATCGCTGTATTCGGCGGTGGGCCGGACGAATACGCGTTTATTTGCCAATCATCTAAAATTAATATCTCGTTAACGATTGCGAATTTTGCAAAATGGTAGAGGACTTTTCTGTTCAGTTTAATCTGCTCTACCAGCCCACAAGATTTTGAGCGGTTATTACCGGACACCCTGTATATGTCAACACTATCTTTTGTTTAACTATTAAATAAATATTTATGTCATACCAATTGGTGCCTCACGCTTTCTTGCGAACCTGGCTCTGGTGAGCATAATCCGAATGGCAAGAAAAGCGTACTGTCACAAATGCTTGATTTTACAGCTAGGAAATAAAAATAAATTGTGTCTCCCCCGCTCCCTCGTAGTGTGACGCGTTAATTGTAAATGCGGAAGTTGCGGGAGGGTGTGTTGTATGAAAAAAAGAAAGGTGAGATACCGGACTTCCACGTTATAGCGTAATTTAACGCATGAATTAATAAACAACGCCAATGTCACGATACCCGAGGAGGGATATGGGATTAAGAAAATCCCAAGTTTTCAACAATTTCTCGTCACTGAAAATATCGCGATAATGGTGTATAATTTCAGTACTTTTGCAAAAGGCGCGAAACTTCTGTATGACAGCTGCGCGTTACTCGCTTTGATGGGACGCATACCTTTACATCGCTTAAATATAATGTATTACGAGGATTCGCGCCACTACAATCCGATCCTGAATATGACCGCCGTCGCTGGATATCGAGGGGAGTACGGAGTGCAACAAAAGTTACTGTAAGGGGCGAGAGCATCGATGTATGAAAAAATGTCCGAGTTGTTACGCCGCTCCCACGTGTGAACGCCCCGGCACAGTGGGCGGAAAAGCATCTGTTATAGACAAAATTCGGGCGACGCTCCAAATCTTAACCGATTTTAATCTTTTTTAATTTGTTGGAAATTGAGTAAGCTATAAGCCTTATTTTGCGTAAATTTTGATTAGTCCAAATTAAAAAATGGCCGATCTGATAATGTGAAAAAAATTTCGTAAAATATCAAAACTATACGATTGCGAATGAATTTATAATAAAATGTGCATGTACTTACACAAAATTATTATTATGTGTCTGCGTATGTGTTATACGTCGATGAGTGTGCAGTTCGAGTAAAAACATGGCTGATCCAAGATGGAGGAAAATTTTCAAATAGTCGGATTTTCATATGAAAGTTGGTTTTAATGATTCTTTGAGCTCGCTGATTATAAATCTGAAATAAAAATGATACAATTGACATAAAATAACATAATTGAAAAAGGCGAATCCAATAATAATGGATATTTTTTGCACATTGACTAATTTTTATTTTATTACTTTATAATATAAATGCATAAATGCATTATGGAATAAGCTCCTTTACCTAGTCAAGTTATCCGTAATGAAAAGGATTTTTTTGTACATATATGTATATTTTTTATTTTTGTCGTTTTTAATAATTTTGACTATTATTTTATTTTTAAATTTTATTTTCTTATTTTAAAAGATATAAAAATTAATAAACATTTGTTATAAATTATGTTTGAATTAAAACAGTTTTTATCGTTCTGTATAGTTTATCAGTAATGATTTGGCTTCTTCAGATAATTCTACTTTTTTTATCTTTTTTTATTCTAATGTTACTGATTAATGGATCAGAGGAAATAAGAAGATGATGCATTATATCTTCGTTGCTGGCTTTCCGTGAACATATTCTACTATTATTTGCTCGAACATTTATGAACACCTTATTTGTAGCTTCTTGTGCTTCCTCTGATAGACTACCAATCGGTACACCTAATGCTCCAATTATCTCGTGACCATGGATTAATACCTTATGTACAGAGGGAAGTATATTGTAGTATATTGTACCAAGAGTAAAATTCTAAATATAATTCAGTTGTCTCGGTACAGTATTCTTTAAATTTAAAACGATCAATTTCATATCCACTAGCTATTGCTTGTAAAATATCTCTGAATCTTGTTATTAAATTTTCTTCTATTCCAATTACTTCAGCTACAATTTGAGGATGTGAAAAAAACATCTGGCTACATTACCAGTGTTTGTTGTTTCGTAACCTTGCTTTACTGCGTCTACTGTTATAGAAAGTTTAGATTTTAAAGCATTTTAAATCATTCGTTTTCTTTTTTGTTGTAAGATCTTATCACTTTGTTTTGCATATGATTTTTCAAAATCTAAATTGTAGGCGATGTGTAATAAACATTCCATAAAATGAATTCAGCAATCTAGAGCGGAAAGTCCAAATTTATAACTGTCTTTATCACATGGCAAACTAATAAATGATAAATTATTCATTTTGCTTGAAACAGCCTTACATATATTACAACTATTTGAAGATTTTTGACCTGCAGTTAAAACATTACACGTCTTGCCATCAATCATAGTGCATTTAAGATTGTACGTGACTTGATATGTTCTTTCTTCAATAATTATATGTGTTGTAACAAGTTTACCAATTTCTTCGTTATAAAATTTATATTCTTTTAAAGTATTTATAGCACTTTCTTTTATAAATTCAAATTTAATTCGTCGGCAGTATCGAGGATGGCCGTTCATCCATACAACAGTATTACTAGCTAATAATTGTATGGAAACAAATGAAATAATAAATACGGCTCTATCAGTAATCTCTGATAAGTTTTCCTCATTATACGAAGTTCTTTTTTGTTCCAACCATTGTTGTCTTGTCGTTTGTTGATTGGAAGCACCGTCCATGCCCTATTTTCCATACAAAACTAAATCATTACTATCAGCGGATGTAACTTTTCTTTGTCTAATGTTAAAAATATTCTATATACAGTATGATTAAACAGTGATTGTAATTTAACACTCGCCCCATTTTCTGTTACGACAATGTCTTTTGGATAACATTTTTCTTTCGCTTTCCTGATATCTTCGTAGGGAGGATATAATTTGTCTCCATGCAAATCTTCATTGTATATACGCAACTTTTTGTACTTATCTTTTGTCATTTCTAAATTAATGTACATAACTAGAAATTATTTTACATCTTTTTCAATTGGTATAATTTTTTTTTTCAAAAACAGACTGATTAATTGAATTTTCACACAAATTTTCAGTTGCTTGTATTAGCTCTTCTTCTGTGTATTTTTCGAGAAGTTCATGAATGCATCTCTTTTTAGTTTTGTTTGAACTTTCATGGTAAGATAAACGGGATCGACCACGCTTATTTGATGAATTATTCATTAGAGGAACCAGCAGAATTACTCGGACATTGTGCATGTGAAATTGAAACAAGGCTAACTATAAAATGATTATTTAAAAACTGTTTAAACTGCGTTTCAAAAATTGATCTATTAAGAGTAGCCATTTTCCATCTCCTATTATAGGATGGTAAAAAGTTATTAAGCAGTTTATTTTTAATTAATGTTGAAGTTGATTGTTATTATAATTATATTTTTCTCTAATTTTGTTGATTAATATATCTATCTTCTTTGCGCCTTTTTCGGTGTGATTCCACATCCAGGAACATAAAAGTTTATGTCTTACTGTAAAATTCATCTGTGAAATCAGAGGGGAAAATCTTTATTTTCGTCTTTTTGAGTTCATAGTTCATAACAAGCTACACGTACCTCGTTTAAATGTGTTACTATACTTATGATATAACAACTGTATTACTTATATCATAACAAATTTTTTAAGCGAGCAAATTGTTTCAATATTTTTCAAGCTAATAAATTGCTCTCGCGCGCCATGTAAGTGCGCATCTTTTTAGTCGTACATTCAATCTGGTCCGTTATGTGGTGCGCAAGCGCGAGGTCGAACTCGCTGTCTTACATGGCGCGCGAGAGCAAGTTATTAGTTTGTACCTTGTACTCCCGAAGGAAGTCGGAGTAGAGGCGAGAGAGATCTCGGTTACCGGCGAAATGTTGATGTATTCGGCGGAGAGCGCGTTTGGCGAGAGAGCGAGAGTGTTCGAGAGACGACGCCGGAGAACAAAAGGGCAACCGCATAATATATCTGCCCGTCGAGGAGCGCGAATGCGTTTCACGAAAATGAGCCTTACACTGTTTCTTATCTTCGGAGAGAGCAGGGGATGTTGTTGGCGCAATCTCCTCCTGCTTCCAGAACTGCATAAGCAGTTGATTGAGCTCCATGATCCATGGTCCCGCACATAAGCCTTGTTCGATGGCAAGACCGGAGACGATCCAGCTGAATTTCGTATCCTGAGCGACGAGTTGAGTCCGCCCACCTTGTCGAATGGAGCCGCGCAGGAAATGTCCGTAAACGTCGGCACCGAGCACGAGATCGATTTGACCGGGCGTTCCGAAATGAGGATCGGCGAGAACGAGGTCGCCGAGATGCAACCAAGATGACGGTGAGAGTTCATGAGAGGGAACGCGTCCAGTTAACCGAGGCAAAATGTACGTGGCGACGTCGATTTCGAAATGAGGATCGGAGCATGACTGTAAACGGAGGGATAAGATTCCTCGCGTGGTGTACGATGGCTGAGATCCGATGCCGAGAATCGGCGCACTGGCGCAACGACGCGGAAAGCGAAGGGATTGCGCGAGCGACTCTCAAATAAACGAGAGTTCCGAGCCCTGATCAAGAAGCGCACGGACTTCAATAGTGTAGCCTTGATCGCGGAGAATTCGAACGCGAGCAGTAGCGAGCAAAGTTAGCAAGCAAGGCTCGGAGGAGTTGAGCGCAATGTGAAACGATTTTGCCATCGGATTCAAGGTGGAAATTGACGGAACGGCGGCCGGAGCGACACACGATGCACTGTCTTTCTTGGACGTCAATTTCGCACTTGACACTCAGCGTTCGCGCGGTGAATGAGAGAGTGATGGTGACCGCCACACAAGCGGTATCGTTTACTCGAACGGTACTCACTAATTCGATGAGAGTCGAGGCAATTAAATTACAACCGTTTCGACACAAGTACTTCGCGGCGCTCTTCCATCAATTTGACGGAGAAGTCCGGGCAAGAGGCGATATGAGTTGGCGGCTGCGACATTGGCCCGAGCGTGCGGCCTTGCTTGAGGTGCCTTCAGCGGTCGCGACGGCTTTCGGCGCCACACGGAGCGATTATTTCTAAGGCGCAAATGCATCCATCGAGAAAATAGTCTAGTTCACGAAACGTAGCCGGATCCGACGTACTTCCTTGAAGCAGTTTCCACGCTTCGCGGGAGTCGGAATCGAGTCGACGCGCGAATAAGAATAAACAAGGAATAAGTCCCACGTCTCAACCGGGTCACCGAGAGTCTCGAGTCCTCTGAAAGATTCCTTGACGGTGGATAACAATTCCTTTAAATCGCTGACCGATTTGCGCGAAAGCGAGCGAGTAAAGCTGATCCAAATAGGCAGTGATACGCGAGGATACTCGTCGTCAGTAACCGGAACATTCGCAATTAATCGAGCGGCCTCTCCGGTAACGTTACTCTTGAGATAGTGTAATTTCTTCACTGCAGAGATATCCGAATTGTTATTAATCATGGATTGAAATAGATCACGAAATGATGGCCATGATTGATATTCGCCCGAGAAGTTCGTGATTTTCGGAAGCGAACGAGTAGAGCTTGAATAAGATCGAGAAGTTCCGTTTGTGCTATTCAAAACGTCAAGTTTTTTCGGTAGACTGGGATCTTCCGTCAGAATAGCGCGCATCTGGAGTAGGTCGGACTTTGCGATCACGTACGCACTTTCGCAGCTCGAATATAAGTCCTCCGCGAAATACTTATGGACTTCATTTCCTTCTATGCTATCCACGAGAATTGATTCGTGAGCACTTACAAATTGCTGTCAATAATCATTGAGCAGTTGAGTGCGCGCGTCCACCAAATGTTGCGTAATCTTATCCTTCCCCAATTTCCTGACATTCTCAATGGTATGTGCGATGTAATGATGGAGATGCTCCTGCTGACGGACGAGGGAATCGAATGATGTCATCATATGCAGCGAAATTCAATTCTCTTGATCAAAGGCCACAACGCCGTGGAACGCCCGGAGCGTTGAGTCTGAGAGTCTGAAGTCGGGCGAGAGAGATCACGAGAGCACTGCCGACGTGACGAGTTTGCAAGATTCCGAGAAGGCGACTACGAGAACCGACGATTGATAAGAATAATCGTGCACAGAAACGCGTGTGGACGTAGGACGTAGGTGGTGATAGGAGATCAGAAGAAGGAGCGCAATGAATAGGAATCCACAAATGACTCCGATTAATATTAACAGCTTGAATATATTTAGGAATATTTACAAAGGTAGGAATGTCAATGTAGATATTCGTAATAAGATAGGATTAACTCCAAGGTGAGGTAGGAAGTAAGTCGGGTAGCACCCAAAGGTGCCCACGCCGAAAGGTGCGAAGGAGTCTAGCGCCTTAGATTCTCCTTGTCCAGTAGATCGAACAAGGCTTTCGTCCTATCCTGGACGAAAGGTCGGCGCCTAAAGCGAGGGATCGGCTGGAGCGGGATG
Source organism: Wasmannia auropunctata (assembly GCF_000956235.1). Taxonomy (NCBI): domain Eukaryota; kingdom Metazoa; phylum Arthropoda; class Insecta; order Hymenoptera; family Formicidae; genus Wasmannia; species Wasmannia auropunctata. The sequence goes on along the minus strand of NW_012028371.1, from coordinate 14,767 downwards.
CTCACAACCGAACGTAGTCGCGTGCGGTTCGGTGATGCTTGCGTGATCCTGCGCAAGACCTCTGCAAATTGTTCGGGCGGTTCTGAACGCCGGATCCGTTTGGGTGTTCCCGCTGAGGTGGTTGACGGCCGGTCCGGCGTACGAGGAAATCCGGGCGTGCGAGGAAGCCGGACAGCCGAGCTCCTCTTTGAACCGCCGGGGGTCCGCGGCCTGGTCGGTGTTCTCGCCGGAGAACTCGGTGGACTGATGATGGTCTCAGTCTGCGTACCACGGCTGACGGTCGATCGCGGTCGCGGGTCCGTGGGATGCCGGTCTGACGCGGACTCTCGAGGCAACTCGAGAGCGATCAGCTGCCACGGGCGGAGCGGTACTCCAGGGTCCAGACGGCGCTCGGTAGTGTCGCTTACTCCCAGTGATTCCCGCGAGGAGGTGCGGACGAGTGCCGGAGGGGGACAAGGCTGCCCCCTTTTTCTTGTCCGCGGCGTGGTGGTGGAGCTTCTCTTCGGAAATCGGCGAAGGACGGCCCGGACGGACGGACTCGGGATGGAGGCGAGAGAGTACAGAGGCCCTGGTGTGTACCTTGAATCGAGAGGCCGGAACTCTCGCTTCCACTCGATTGCAAGGGACCGAGCTCGCTCTGTTGCTGGGTACACCAAAATACCCTCAGAGTGATGGCCTAAGTAAGCTCACATTACTCCGAGAGCAGGAGAATGTGCCAAAGACCACCCACGGAGCCATAGATATAGCAGGCGTGGGCGATTTTTAATTACGAGAAAATAGTGGCGCCTGCGGCACCTAGCGGTGGCGCCGCGCATTACTCTCGTCACGTGGCGGGCGCGCGGGCCCGGCGCACGGGCCAGGCGCGCGTGCCGTAAACGCACCGTCACACGCAATAACGATGCGAAATTCACAGAGATCCGGCTCGAACAACCATTAAATGTTGAGAGAGATGTCGAGGAAGGCAACGATACTGACTAGGGAAGTTTGCGAAAATTCAGAAAAATCTGAAACTTGGTGTAAAAGTAGAGCAGTTCATCCGTATAAAACTATTTTTCGTTGGTGCTTAAATCCGCTTTAAAGGGATAAAACCACCCCTTGAAAAAAATCGGTTTTTTTCTTCCAACGTGAATATCGTCGAAAATATGAGAGATAGAAAAAAATGTTTTAAATCAAAGTTAAATGACTTGAAGTGAACTTTATGATAGTAGTAAAAAAAAATTTTTTTAAATTTTTTTTGTTTCCCCTACTACTTTACATTTTTTTTTAATTTTAAAATTTTTTTGTGACCAAATTAAAGATTATTTTAATACAAATTCAACCATGTGTGATAAAGTTGTTTTCTAAAGTATTATTTTCGAGAAATAATTACAAACGCTTCTATGCGCACACTATCCGTACTCGCTTACGCTGCGCGCACCCAGCAATTCTTCACGCAGCACGTTCTGCTCGCATTTTTGCATTTAACAAGAGATAACAATGAAAGGAAATCTATTTCCGCAATATTCTGCGAATGTATAACTATGAATCGTTTTTATCGCGTATGGCTAGACAATGCTTACGAAGCAAAATTTTAATGTCATAAGATCAAGTCAAATCGATGTAAACAACTTGTCACAGTCTGGGAACAGCCTGTATAAATATACAATCACGGAAGTTTCTTATCGCGCAAATAATATTTGCAAAGCATTTGAATATGTAAATAAATTTATGTAATTGCGTCTTGTAATTCATATAAATATGCCCGAGCAAGCTAGGATTCTCAGTTTTATTTGCAATAGTAGTCATTGACTAGTTAGTTCTATTATTGCTTGATAGATTTGTGTTTAAAACGACACCGTTAAATGTTGCTAATAAAATAAATTTGTCAGCAACAATTTTTCATATTGCAAGTATAACACCGACACCTACAATACCTTTGAAAATCGAAGTCCATGATGAAATTGTTAATATTCTAAACAATTTTCAAAATACTCATTCGGTGTTGTTATTGGAACATCATTATGAGCTTGATTTAGACGATCCATCAGAACCACATGAACCACAAATTGTAGAATATATTTCAAATGTAGAAGTAGAAGAAGATAATTTTGAACCTGAAGAATGCATTGTTGATGATGAAGGAGGGACGGTCGATTTCAATTATAAAAGAAAAGCTGTGGAGTTTTGGAAAAGCGCAAAAAAGACCAGTCGACATTTATCTACTATACAGAGACGTTTTCA
>NW_012028371.1:10245-12527 GCF_000956235.1 Wasmannia auropunctata | reverse complement strand
CTCTCGTGCGGCTCCCACAAAATTAGTTCCGTTATCGGAATGCAGTTGAGCACAAAGTCCTCTTCGTGCGGTGAAGCGATTTAATGCTGCAAGGAATGTTTCTGTGGTAAGGTCCGTCACCATCTCTAGGTGCACGGCCTTTGTGCTGAAGCAGGTGAATACAACAACATATCCTTTGCTTGTATGCACTCTTCCGCGCCGCCTACTTTCCCGAATTTGGAAAGGACCGGCATAATCAACGCCCGTTATAGTGAATGGACGCGCAAATCCCTTGATTCGTTCGGCTGGTATATCTCCCATTATCACTTCAGGAGTCGTTGGCTTGAAGCGAAAACATTTGATGCATCTCGTAACGACCTTACGGGTTTCCCTTCGTGCACTAATGGGCCAGAACCGTTGCCGGATGTCGTGTAAAAGCTGCTCTGGTGGACAATGAAGAAGTCGTTCGTGTCGCTCCCTCATTATCAATGTCGTTACGTGGTGTTTAGCAGGTAAAACGATCGGATGCTTCTGACTTAGTGCAATTTCGGCATGTCTAATTCTGCCTCCTACGCGTATCAATCCCTCTTCATCTATGAAGGGGTTTAAGGCGATTAGTTTACTTTTGCGTGGTAGCGATCTCCGTTCTCGCAGACATCGTAATTCTTCTGGAAACGCTTCAAGTTGGACGAGTCTTGCGACTGTCACTTCGGCTCTTTCTATTTCCTCCGGCTCGAGGGGGTCTGTTTTCTTTTCATTTTTTCTATTTCGTCTGTACCGATGACAATATGCTACTACCCTGCATAACTTACTATAAGATGAATATCTCGTCAGTATTTCCGAGCTTGTAGTTACCGTTAAAATTATTGGTGCTGCCTTCAACTCCGGTAAGTCGTTATCGGGTTCCAAACTTGCGGTTGGTCGTGGACTTGAGCTTCTTAACCAATGTGGGCCATGCCACCAGAGGTCATTTCCCTGTAAGTTCTCGACTGACACCCCTCTTGATAGAAGATCGGCCGGGTTCTCTTCTGATGGTACGTGCTGCCACAGAGCCTCTTCCGTGAGGTTTTGGATCTTCGTCACCCTGTTAGCGACGAATGTCTTGAGGTCGCATGGTTGCTTCTGAATCCATCCTAGAATAATCGTGCTGTCGCTCCATAGTCGCACCTTGCTGATCTTGTTTCCGCAAGCTGCTCTAACTGTGTTGTACAATTGTGCGAGAAGTAGAGCTGCTTCTAACTCTAGTCGTGGTAAAGATATAGTTTTTAGTGGTGCCACCTTTGATTTGGCACAGATCAAATGCGACTGAATACTACCTTGATGATTGGTACTAACTGCATAGATGCACGCTCCAAACGCACGTTCTGAAGCGTCACCGAAACCATATAGCTCAATCTTGTTTGCGTGATTATTTAGATTAACGTTTCTAGGTATCTTGAGTTCGCGGATGCTTGACAGAAATCCGTAATATTTATCCCATGCGCTTTTGAGATCGACGGGCAGTTCTTGATCCCAACTTATTTCTGATTTCCATAATTGCTGCATTATGAGTTTGCCGGTGATGAGTATCGGACCAATTAAACCGAGAGGATCATAAATCTGCGTTATCTTAGAGAGTACATCTCTTTTTGTATATGTGTTTATCTCCCACACGTCTACTTTGTATTGCAACTCATCAGGAGCTGCGTTCCAGAAAAGCCCCAATGTTTTGAGGGGTTCCTCCTTATCAATAATGAGCAAGTTGTCTTCTGTATTATTTTCTTTGATGTGTTGTATGGCTCGTGGATCGTTCGACCTCCACTTTCTCAGTGGGAATTGTCCGCGCATGAGAAGTTCTGATAACTCCTTTTGCAGTTCGTTTACATATTTTAACGTCGGGCCTCCGGTTAGAAAATCGTCCATGTACGAGTCCTCTAATATTACCTCTGCTGCCCGAGGGAATTCGTTGCTGTATATCCTGGCCAACTCTCTCAGACATCGCATGGCTACAAATGGAGCACAAGCCGTGCCATATGTGACGGTGTTTAGTTGAAAAACTTTAATCGGCTGGCCTTGATCGGTCCTCCACCAGACGAGTTGGAATCGACGGTCTCGCGGGTCCACGAGAATCTGCCGAAACATCATTGCTATATCTGCAGTCAATACGTATTGATGTGTTCTAAATCTGATTGCGATCTTTTGTAAATCCTGCTGAAGATTGGGTCCCGGCATAAGTTTATCATTTAAGGACGTATCGCTTGTAGTTTTTGCTGACGCATCGAAAACGACTCTAAGTTTTGTCGTTAGACTGTCCGGACGTATTA
>NW_012028371.1:7884-10225 GCF_000956235.1 Wasmannia auropunctata | reverse complement strand
TGGAGTTCAGACGTGTGCTCTTCCGATCTGTTTCAAATGTAAAGTCTAACATCCCAGCTATTGGAGTTGACGAAATTTATAATGCAGATGAGAGTGGCTTCAATCTTGAACTACAATCTGGACGAACATTGGCAAATATAGGACTGAAAAAAGTTAAAGCACTGATTCAATCGATATCTTCTACAACACATAGTTCACTATAATGCCGATTATTATAAACCTATTATAAACCTGAATTAATGGACTTAGAATTCTTACGGTAAGGACGCGCTCAAGAGTAAAGTGCCCTTTATATTGTTGTTCTGAAAAATCTGAAGGTTGTGCTGACTTGTGCTAAGCTAGCACAACTCAGATATGCAGTTTTGTTCACATCGAACAATTATAAATCCGAATTAATGGACTTAGAATTCTTACGGTAAGGGCGCGCTCAAGAGTAAAATACTCTTTATATCGTTGTTCTGGAGAATCCAAAGGTTGTGCTGACTTATGCTAAGCTAGCACAACTCAGATATAAAATATTGTTTAAATTGAACAATTATAAATTTTTTAAAAAAGGGGCCCAGATAGAAAACTTTTCTTTTTGTTCCGGAATTTTTATTTGACTTATAGAATCGTTCTTTTGGAACAATGTTTGGAACAACTAGAACAATCTATAGCGATAAAAAAAAGTTTGATTTTTAAAAAAAGAGGGGTTAGGTAAAAAAATTATTTTTTTGTTTTATTGGAGATCCGTTCGGTATAAAATAATATCGTTTTGAAACAATATAGAAAGTTAGAACAACCTGGAACAACTTTCAAAATTGTAATTTTCGAAAAAAGGGGGGCCAACTTCATACACTCGATTGGTCGGGATGCGCAAACAATGAGATACACCTGCTCCAAGCAACGGACTGAGCAAAAAGAAAGTCATAAACGCAAACAATGCGAACGGGAATAACAATAAGAAAATCGAAAATAGTATAACGACCAAATATTATATACGAATATTATAACGCATGATCAAATGATAAATCAAAATTAGGTGAATATAAAATTAGACAAATAATGCTGTTCTGTCAGAACACAAATGTGTTTATAACTTTCTATACAAACAATTTATGGTAAAAAATTATAATTGTTACGAATTAAGGAAAGTTTTACATGTGCATCAATTCCAATATTTATATCAACATGAGTACATATATTTGAGAATTAATATCATCAAATTACAAACTTTAACACATATACAGCTATCTTCTCCATGATTTCATAATTTTTTTAAATATGCCTGGTTCAGGAGTGAATATATTAAAGAAACGACCGTCACATTTCGAAAATTCAGTAGACTTTTGTTTCTCTGGAAAGGATATTCAAGAAATGCCACTCTGTTCCACATGTGGTGCACCTGCTATAATACATTATGCCTGATGCAAATGTAAAAGAATTCTTTAATTGTATGATATTGGTTCTTATATATTGATTAGGTAGTTCAAAATCACCCAGAACTACTTTGAAATGCGCGGTCAGTGCCCTACAGCATCTGGCGGCGCAAATCGGAGCACGATCTCTGGAAAAGCGATCGCCACCTCTCGGTAAGACACGGTAAAACCATCGACAGTATTCCTGTCAAATTAGAACACTCAATAGTAGAAAGGGGTTCCGGGGAATGATATGGACCTGGTGTCCGGCACGGGGCTGAACGGGGCTTAGTGTCTGGCGCAAAGTCCGAGATAAAACCAGTGTCTAGCGCAGGAGCTAAACAAAGCCTAGTGTCTGGCACGGGTCTGAAAAGAACAGATGTCTGACACGGGCGTGAACGGGGGTTCAGTGTCGGGCAGCGGGGGGAGATTGCCATTTGGAGCCTCTCAAATCAAGCGGGAGTTACAGTGGTACCATTACGGATCTAGATGACGCCTCTTGTAGGACCACCTGCACAACAATTACTACTACTACTACTACTACTAGTAGTATTTATTTACTGCATCCCCTTAGGGGTTACAACTTTTACAGCTTTATACATCTTAATTTATACACACTCATTACAAGGATGCCAAAAGACGCAAACATTATTACGGAGCACCAACCGTTTATGACTCGCAACCTTCGCCCGCATTTCCTATGTACATATATCCGCATCTATGCCCCCTCCCCATTTACACCCCCCGCTCTCTCTCGCTCCCCATCCCATTTCATGCCTTCTGTTCCTCGCCTGCCTCCTCGCGCACGCTCACGCCGCTCTTATTGTTAATCAATTCTTACATAATCCTTATTCTAAGTTCTTATCCTAAGCCCATAACCCAAGTTCTTATCCTAAGTTGGACTTCCGCTTCCATTCATCATCTCTCGCTTCTCGTTGGCTTCT
>NW_012028371.1:5441-7864 GCF_000956235.1 Wasmannia auropunctata | reverse complement strand
TTTTCGTTTATTTCTCCTCCAATTATTAATCCGAGATGTGTATTCTGTAACGTTGGTTGACCCTCGAGTCGATTTTTTGGCGCACCGATGAGCAGCTTCCAATAGACGCCTGCTCCTATTAAGATGTCAATAGGCCCTGGTGTTTCATATGTGGGATCTGCTAGCTGAGCATCCTTTGGAACGTAAACCTTTGTTACGTCTATCTATGTTTGAGGCAATTGTTCGGTAATTTTGGGCAACACCAAACATTCCATTTCTGTTGTGTAGTCGTCGTACAACGACTTAATTGATATGCGAGTTACCTTAGTCGTACTTGTGGTTACTTGACTGATACCATTAATATGCCGTTTTTCGCTTGTGCAAGTCAGCTCCAAATTTGTAGTGACAAGATTTAACTGCGATCCTGGATCTAATAGAGCACGACAAAGTTGCTGTTTACCGTTGGCGTCTCTTACATATTACCTTTGTTGTTGATAGCATGACTCGCGTTGCTTGCTTTTGTATGCAGTAAACATTCATTGCTATGAAATCTCTTTCTTCGATTGTGTCGCCCTCTTCTTGGCGGACGTGAGCAACGATTGGATTATCCTTTGCATTCTCCCTTGCTGCTTGCTCCTCCTTATCTCGATGAAGAAGAGTGTTGTGTTTCTTGTCGCATTTCTTACAAGTAGAGCCTCTGCACTCTCGTACAAAGTGCCCTGGATTGAGACAATTAATGCAAAGTTTCTTTTCCATGATACCTTTCAGTCTATTGCTTGGCGATAATTTCAATAACTCTTCGCATTTGAAAATGGGATGATCTTTATTACAAAATTTGCAGCTCGTTGCGATGGTTGCTAGAGCGACCTTTTTCTCCCCTTTTTCCTTTTTTATTTCATCCTTCTGGCCTTGCTTTCCGTTGGTCGCAACCTTTTGCTTTCCTTGCTCTAGTACTCGAATCGTGTGACAACGATCCGTAAGGAATTTGAGAAATTCTGTTAGTCTCGGCATGTTCTCCGGCGTTCGATCTTTAACTATATCCTGCCAATCACGCTGTTCGATAAATTCGAGTTTCTTTTTTGCTAAATGAATTATAATAGTTTCCCAGTGATCTACGGGCTGTGCAAGCGCCTTGAGCGACGATACGTGTGTTTGGATATGCCATATAAATTGTCGAATTGAATCTGCCTTTTTTTCCTTAGTTATAGTCGGAAGTTCTAGTAGTTCATCTAGATGCGTCTGAATGATCATCATCTTGTTGTCGTAAGTCTCTTTCAGAAGAGTCCATGCATTCTCGTAATTTTCATTCGAGATTTTAAACCCTTGTATTACGCTACGAGCTTCTCCTTGAAGCACGCCGATTAAGTATTGATGTTTCTGCATAGCTGTAAGTCCTACGTCTTAATGGATTGTTGTTTCGAAACTATCCTTGAAAAACATCCATTTTGTATAATCGCCATTAAACTCCGGTAACTTGATCACGGGCAGCTTTGGCCTGCGCTCTACGTTTCGTTCTACATTTTGCTGATTATTGTTGTTTCCATTTTGTACAAGATTCTGTTGTAATTGCTGCTGTCGATTATTATCAATAATTCCTTGTGCTCTTGCTGCTGCTCGATAATAGTTTTCTTCGAACAGGTGTCTTTCCAGTTCATCTTCCGCATCTACTTCGGCCTCTTCGTCTTCTTTCTTTTCTTCGCCCCTTATTTCCTCAATCTCACTTTGTAATGTTTCGAATCGAGAAAAGGCTTCCTCCAGCTTGTTTAACCTCACCTGCGCTTTTGATACAGAGACAGTGTCATTTTCGTCAAAAAATTGCTGTATTCGTGTGATTTGCCCTTTTACGTGAGCTCGTTTTTGCTTTAATTTGGCTAATTGCCTAGTCATTTTGAGTATAATGCACGGGAATAATAAAGGATATGTACGGGATGTAACGATAGAAAGGGATGAAGCGACTCACTAACCTGACTTTTTCTCGAAGGTTTCACGTCGATGCTTTGTGTCGACTGGCGTTTTCGTCTGCTGCGGCCTCTCGTCAAATGAGCTTTGATGTAACGACGGTGTCGTTTGCGAGCGTTATCGTATCCTTTTATGCTGTGCTGCACGTACGTTTTTACGCGCCGTACCTTCTTCTCGTTGCTATGTATTGCAAGACAAGGTCCCACTTGTATGTGTATGCGTGCGTGTACCAGACTCGCACTGCGTATGCCTGTATATCTCAATCAAAGTCGCGCTTGTGTGTCTATCCGTGCGAATTCATGCCGTACGTTGGGCGCCAAATGTTTTGGTTAATAATGACGTTCACTATTATGCTTTGTTTGACAACCTTTATTGCACATCAAATCTCGTGGATGAACGCGTGACATTACTATACGCCATATTGTCTTCGCTCTCGCGGCCGCCTCCTACCTCCCTCTGGCGTCTTATCTGGCCCTCTATCGTAG
>NW_012028371.1:753-5421 GCF_000956235.1 Wasmannia auropunctata | reverse complement strand
CTTCTTTCTTTCTATCTGTTTGTTTATCAGAAAGTTTAATATATATATATTATCCATAGTCCCTTTCCCTCTTCTGAATCCAACCTGGTTTTCTGGTATCATTCCTTCTTCTTCTATCTCGCTGTTTATCCTTCTTGCCAATATTGTCGTGTAGATCTTGTATAGAGAAGGGATCAAGGTTATTCCTCTGTAATCTCCCATCTTCCTCTGTTTCTCCTTTTCCTTTTTTCTTGATCGGCACTATGATCCCCTCCTTCCAATCCTCTGACCAACCTTCACCTCTCCAAACTCTGTTGCACAGTTCCCATGTTCATCTTTTTGTTTCCTCTTCTCCATATTTCCATACTTCATTCGGGATTCCATCCCCGCCTATAGCCTTCCCCCTCTTTAGCTCTTTCATCACCTTTTCTAATTCCCTCATTCCTATTTCCTCCTCGCTATCTCTCTCTCTTCCCCCTCCGTCTCCTCTCATCACTCTCCTCTCTACTCCTCCAAGTAAGTCCATGAAGTACCTTTTCCAATCCTCCATCCTAATTTCTTAGTTCATTCTTATTCCTCTTCCTTCTTTCCCTCTTCACCACCTTCCACGCCTGGCTTTCCGTCTCCACATCTTCCGCTATCCTTATCCATTTTTCTTTTTCCTCTCTTTTTTTCTTCTCGCATATGTTCTTGTATTTTACTTTCTCTTTCTTAAACGCCTCTTTCTTCTCTATTCCCAATCTCCATGCTCTTAGTTTCGCTCTCACTTCCTTCTTCCCTCTCCTGCATTCTTCGTCCCACCACCCTTTCCTTTCTCCCTCTGTTTCCCCGCATTCTCTTACTGTTTTCTCTAACGCCTCCTTAACTCTCCTTCCCATCCCTTCCATCTCTTCTTCTATTCCTCTTTCTCTCGATTCTATCCTACCAAGGTTATTCTTAAAAGCCTCTATACCCTCTTCATCCCATCTCACCTTTTCTCTTTTTTTTTTCTTTCTTCTTTTTTCCTCTATCTATTTTTTTTCCCCCATTTATCCACGCGATAATTGGATGATGATCCGAGTCTATGTTGTCCCCAACTTCCAACCGTATAATTTCCTCTCTCATCCTCTCTTCTCCTAAAACATAATCAATTACCGACTCTCCACTCCCTCCTGTGTATGTCCATTCCCCCGTCTCGTCTCCTTCTATCCTCCCGTTTAAAATCATCCATCCTCTCTCATTGATACAATTTATTAATTTCCTTCCTTCTCCATTTATCCTTTTATCTTTTGAGTTTCTTTTTCGCTCTTCCTCTTCTCTTTCCTCTTGTCCTATTCATCCCCCTGCTGTTCCTGTCCTTGCGTTGAAATTCCCCCCTACTATTGTTTTTATCCCGGGCTTTCTTTCTTCCATCTAGTCTTTTAATCTCTCCAGCTTTCCTTCTAAGTCATTATTTACATATACTCCCACCATTCTCCAGCTATCTCTTCCGCTTCTTACCCTTCCTGTTACTATCCCCTCCACCTCTTCTCCTTCTTCTCCCTTCTCTATCAACTCTTTTCTTATTCCTAATACCATTCCTCCCATTGCCTTCCCTTTCCTGTTCTTCCTTCTCGCTGCTTGCATCTTCCATTCACATCCTCTCGGTAGACTTTCTTTTACCTTCTCCCAGCCTTTCTCTTCTACCCATGTTTCTATCAGCACTAACACCTCCCACTTCTCTAATTCCTTCCAGAAATCCTTGTCTTTTCCCCTCAGCCCTGCTACGTTCCAAAACGCAAATTTGTCTCTGCTTCCCTTTTCCTCCCCTTTTCCTTCTTCATGACTATCCTCTTTGCGCTTCCCTCCCTCTCTTTCCCCTTCCCTTCTTCCTCTTCCTCCCTTCCTATCATTCCCCCTGGTTCTGTTTCTCTATGTCCATTTCTCCCTCTTTGCTTTCTAGTCTCTCTTTCCCTTCCTCTCCCTCCTTTCTCCTTCGCCTTCCTCTGTTGTCTCTCAACTCCTCTCTTTCTTCGTCCCAGGACCACGTTCCATCTATTTTTATCTTTTCATACCCCCTCCACACTTCCTTCCCTCTTGCCTCTTCCTCTCTTGCAATCCGTCTTAGATTCCATCTCGTTTTCCTTTCTAACCAAGTTAAATCTTCTTCCACCCATATTCTATTCCCCTTTAATTTTTTCTTATTTCCCATCACCTTCCTCTTATCCTCTTCACTCTCTAATTAACTAATATCATATCTCCCCACTCTCTCCTTCCTGCCTCTATTCTCTTTACTTCCTCTATTTTTACTTCAATTTCCATTCCCCTCACTATCTCTTCTACTTTCTTCTTCCAGTCTTCTTTCCCTTCTTTTATGCCTTTTACTATTATATTTTTCTTTCTACCTTCACGCTCCTTCACCTCCCATCCTCTCTCTATTCTTCTTAGCCTCTCTTCAACGTCTCCCCCTTCCCTCCTTTCCTTAATATTCCCTTCGTTACCTCTTTCTTCCTTCCTCGTACTCCCCTCCATTTCTCTTTTCCCTCCTATTTTTATCTCCTTCATCTCCTTTTCCAACTTCTCTATTTTTCGATTCATTTCTTTCCTCTCCTTCTCCCATTTCTGTTCCCTCACTCTCATCTCCTCCCTTACTCTTTCCATCTCTTTCTTGAGCGTCTCCTTCTGCCCTCTTGCTACCTCTTTTAATTCTTCCTTTATCCCTCTCAGCCCTTACCTCATCTCCTTCCTTAGTTCTCTGAACCACCCTGCTATGCTTTCTGTTCCTTCTTTCTCTCTTTCCCCTTTCCTCGGTGGTGATCTTGTCATCTTATTACTTTTCTTAAATGCCCCCTCCTCTTCCTCCTCATTCCCGTTATCCGTTTCCTTCCTCTTTCTCTTAAGCCATTCATCTATGCTTCCTATACTCCCTACACTTCCTGTACTTTCTCTTCTCTCCCTGCTCACTCTTTCTTTCCTGTCTGCCATCTGTAATCTTATTATTTCATGCTCCCAGCACTCCCTGGCTCCCCCTCTTTCACCTCTCTAAATGTCCCTAGCTTTATTCCCTAGAAGCGTCTCCAGTGCCTCCTGCGCAGTAAGCGCCCTATCTCCCGCGTTTTTTTTCCTTTTCCCCTGACCTAACCTCTTTTCTTACTCCATCTCTACCGCCTTCTTAATTCGCTATCCCGCTATTCCCTGCGTTCCCTCCACACCTACGCTTTCCCTTCGCCCTCCTCAGTCCTTCACACTCACTCACACTCCCTACCTTCCACTCGCCTTTGTACTATCCCTTTCGCACAATCACACCTTAAGAAGCCAACGTCTCCATGCTATCTCGACGGAACAGGAAGTCTACTACTACTACTATTGATTAGGTAAAGATCACTCGTTGTGATTTTGTTTTGTTACAAATTTCGGTGGCCTGGCAACGGATTCGAGAGTCAGTTCTTGGACGAGCATGAATGAATACGAATTTGAAAATATACTGATTTCTATTAAGTATAATATTGTGTAATTATTCTGAGTTTCTATATTTGAATAAGTCTACTACACAAGGAATATTTTTACATGCAGCATTTCTTTGAAGAATATATAATTGTGAACATTTTGTTATATAGGAATTATGTTAGTATCAATATAATAAGGTTAATTAGTTTTAAATGTTTATAAAAAGTACATTATTGATAATATTTAAAATAAATATTTATAATAAGTGTGCCTATACATCATAGAAAACGTCGAAATATATAGCATGATAACTCATCTTGATAACATGGAAATCAAAATTGATGCAAATGGAAATGCTGTCACATGGAATAATTGTCCTTTATTCGTAACAATTATAATTTGTTATTATAAATTGTTATATTAAAAGTTATAAATACGTTTAGAATGAAAAATAAAATTCCTCATTATTTTATGGCAATTCTAATGCAATATATGTATTATTTCATATAAAAGGTACAAAAAGTTGAATTTTTGAAAATAATTTTTTAAAATTATTTTAAATATTAAAACATTTTATAGATTTTACATTTAAAAAACTAGATTTAAAATAAAGATATTTTAAGTATTATGTTTCAAAAATTAGTTAAAATAAAAAAGTTATTTTAAATATTACATCCTAAAAGCTATTCAAAAGGGAGGATAGCATTGCGAATAACTTATGTTTTAAGGGGTTGCACCACCTTGACTGCCTAAAAATCATAGGTAACTTTGGGAATTTTTTTTTGGAAAACAATAAAAGTAATAAAAATTCGTTTTAAGGCTTTAATAGTACAAGCCTTTAGAAGTAAAAAATATTTTTTTCATTTATTTTTTTAATAAAATGACGCTGAAGTCATTTTATTAAACGTCGTTTTGTAGCCACTGTCAAATTGGCGTTGCGGGGATCTGTCATTCGATTGAACCTGGAGCAAAAAACCAAAATTTTTTAAAAACTATATAATATGCACTAAAGAAATACATACGGATATTTTGAAATATAGATTTTTATAAAAATTGCGAACATTTGAAAAAAAAGTTTCATTTTCGGTCAAAAAATTTTGTCAAGAAATGTTAAATAAAAAAAAAGTATTTCACATATTGAAATATTCGTATGTATTTCTTTAGTACATATTACATAGTTTTTAAAAAATTTTGGTGTTTTGCTCCAGGTTCAATCAAATGGCAGATCCCCGCAACGCTGATTTGACAAAACGACGTTTAGTAAATTGGCTTCAGCGTCGCCAT
>NW_012028371.1:0-733 GCF_000956235.1 Wasmannia auropunctata | reverse complement strand
TCATTGCTATATCTGCAGTCAATACGTATTGATGTGTTCTAAATCTGATTGCGATCTTTTGTAAATCCTGCTGAAGATTGGGTCCCGGCATAAGTTTATCATTTAAGGACGTATCGCTTGTAGTTTTTGCTGACGCATCGAAAACGACTCTAAGTTTTGTCGTTAGACTGTCCGGACGTATTATCGCTTGATGAGGGATGAAATAGCTGTCCGACGACTGCCACTCCTCATGATTTAGCACCTCTGACATATGACCCTTATCTAAGTAATCTTGCATGAACTGAATATAGTCGCTTTTTAATCTTGTATTTCTCTCTAGTCGTCTTTCTAATGACTTGAATCTTTCGAGTGCTTTTGACCTTGACTCTCCCAACTTGACGTCTGGTCTCATAGGTAGACGTATGATGAATCGACCGCTATCATCTCGCCTAACGTTGTTTGCGAAGTGCCTTTCACAATCCTTATCTTCTTTCGAGTGCAACTCTTTCTCCGGTACTGCTTCTTGCATCCAAAACCTTTCGAGTTGACGATGTAGATCCGCGTTTGTTACCACGTTGCACGAGGTCCTTGGATTCGAAACCTTTTCGTTTATTTCTCCTCCAATTATTAATCCGAGATGTGTATTCTGTAACGTTGGTTGACCCTCGAGTCGATTTTTTGGCGCACCGATGAGCAGCTTCCAATAGACGCCTGCTCCTATTAAGATGTCAATAGGCCCTGGTGTTTCATATGT
>NW_012028370.1:29794-30658 GCF_000956235.1 Wasmannia auropunctata | reverse complement strand
TAGCCTCGGTTCTGAATTTCGTATTTAGTTCGATGTACTCGCGAAGTCATGGAGATTGCGCGAATTGCAACACGCGGTGAATCTTCGTTACGCGAAGGCCGTGGCGAGTGCATTGCTGCAGGTTGCGGTAGTAGATGATGTAACGCTTCTTACCGTTGAGCGTCGCGAGGAGCTTATAGTGCCGCGTGCCGGGCGGCTTATCACGCGTCGGGCAGAAAGGTAGGTCAGTGTGCCGGTCGTGTAGATATTGAGGATACTCTAGATCGACTTCTAGTATATACCCCGTGGGCGAATCCAAAGCGATCGCGCCCCAGTCAAAGTTCTCGGCATCGTCGATCCACCGAAAGTCGGCGTAGGGCAACGGCTGACACATCGCCCAGCCGTACAAATTGTTCACGTCGTAGTATATTAGGTACGACGACGGTTTCGACGGGTCGTACGAAGACATGTACTTATGTTGGCCCGCGCGTATTTGTTGGAACATTGACTGAGGCCACCGCGCTCGATAAACAAGACCATATCGATGTCAGTGTGCAGTTCGAATTTTACACGCGTGTGTTTCAGCATGTCGTCCCACGTGAAACCTGGCAACGTAAAATAATGCGCGGGATCGAATCCGTAACTCGCGACGCAGCTGTCGCGAAAATTTTCAAAAACGTCCGCGAGCAACAGGACGTCCATTTTCAGGTACAGATCGCTGTACTCGCCGAGCGTTCCGATGGAGAACCGCTGCCACACGTCAACGGCGTGCTCGTAATCGCTCTCAGACACGGTGTCGCCCGTCAACGAACTGTGAAACGATTCGCGCGGCGGTAAACACGTATCCTCCAACTTTTCGAAGCGGTCGACGTACTCGTACGGAAA
>NW_012028370.1:19002-24517 GCF_000956235.1 Wasmannia auropunctata | reverse complement strand
TGGAGGACGCGCTATGGACGCGCTATGTGTGAGACCGCGAGGGAGACCGCGTGCGCGAAAACGCGACCCACGAACGCGGCCCGCGATGGCGCGGGGGCGCGGCGAGGCCCCGCGAAAAATCCTCGTCCCATATTCTCAATGAGTCCGCTGCTATCATTGTTTATGTAAACATACATGACCCATGTTTATACTCAATGAGCCCGCCGCTATCATTGTTTATGTAAACATACATGGCCCATGTTTATATAAACATCTCGGCGGTTACCCCCTGTGACGTCATCCCCCCCGCGCAAATTCTCCCCGCCCCGCTCCCCCCTCGGAGCTCCTGGGTTAGAACCGGCCTATCTCTCCTACTATTATCCATCTAGTAAAGGATACGCTGTAGCGTCTTTATCAGTATAAATGTCTCCTGATCGTCATGTAGCGAAAAAATATACTTGGCGGGAGCCGCTACCGCGTCTCCTGATTTATTCTGTACATAAATTTATAAAAATATTTTATTTCAACTGTTTGTTGGATGAAAATTTCACAATTTATACTTTATGTTGTAATATTTCCGTTTGAAAGAAAAGCATTTATTACATAGAAACATCAAAGTAATATTTAAATCTATTAAATTTAATCAATCCATAAATATATTATTAAAATATTATAATTAAAGAGGATATCCTCAAATTACTGTCTCGCGTAAAGATACGATCTATTTCGCCGTTACAAATAAACTTGTCGAAAAAGATATGTCTCTTAAAATCAATGGAAGGTAATATATTTTATAATAAAAAAATTATTACAATAAGTCTAGATATTCTATACCGATAAAATGTACAATATAAACATAAATAGAAAGAAAAACAATTATCGGCGGATTTTATATCTAATATTTTTTTATTTTGAAATAATAATATTCCATTATTAAATTGATAATCAATTTAATATACTGATGCTAATAAGCATCTTATTTCAGATAGCAAAATATTAGCAGTATCCCAACAATACATATACTAGCAGATTTGATTATGATGTAGAGCAGATTCCTATCCTTTTTTCTTTTGAAACTTAATTTCTACTATTATGATTTGTCATAAGATAGCAAAAATAGGGCATACCTTATCATCATGATGTTATAATCAAGGCCTATCCGTTTTCTATTAGGTGATTCCATAAATTCCTGAGATTAAGTTTAGATAACGCTAAAATACATAACACATAATCTTTTTAATTTGAAGAAAGAGGAAATACGTAATCTTTTAAGGCATTTCTTTTTTTATAATGTTAACCTGCATTCAAATATATTTGTGGTAGCTTATAGTTGCTAAGAAAATATATTTTTAATTTGACTCGAAATGAAGGTCGAAAAAGAAATATTAGACACTATATATTTCATTGTTATCATCGTGGTAACAATGTCGAAATTACTGGAATTATTTGAGACTTACGGCGAAAATTCTATATCGGAAAGCGCTTGTCAATTTTGGTTTAAAAGATTTAGAAATGTAGACTTTGATTTAAACGACAAGCCAAGTTCTGGACGGCCTCAGGAAACAAAAGATGAGGAGTTGCAAGCACTACTGGACGAAGACTCGGGCCAAACAAAGCAACGGTATCTCGACGTTTGCATGTCATGGGAAAAATCTTAAAGGAAAGAAAATGGATTTCTCATAAACTGTCCGAACGTGATATGAACAATTGACTTAACATTAGCACTTCTCACTTTGCTCAACAAAGAAAGAAGAGTTTTTTATGAAAAATTGTGACAGGAGATGAAAAATGGATTTTTTACGACGGTCCAAACGCAAAAAAGCGTAGTTAGATCCTGGTCAATCATCGAATTCAACACCAAAACGAAACGTCCATGGATATTAAGTTCTTCTAAGTATTTGGTAGAATGAAAAGGACATGTTCTACTACGAATTGCCAATAAAACCTAGTGAGACAATCACTGCTGACCGCTACTGTCATCAGTTGAATCATTTAAATCAAGAAACCGATCGAAAAAGACCATATATAGGCAAAGGACGTTGCCCAATTATTTTCCTCCACGACAACGCTAGGTTGTCATGTAGCTACTGCTACCAAGAACACTTTATTGGAACCTACTTAGGAAGTTTTACCACTCAGCGTATAGTCCAGATCTTGCCTCTTCGGACTATTGTTTATTCTGGTAGATGCAAAACCATTTCTCCGGGATAAGATTTCGAAATCAGGCTGAAGTCCAAAAATGGATTGATGATTTTATCGTATCAAAAAATGAATTTTTTTTTCGTCAAAAAATTCACTTACTGCCAGAAAAATTATTCAAAGTTATAACAAGCAATGGCAAATATTTTGATTAAAAACAAAAGTATTGTTTAATTATTGTAAATAAAGTTATCTAAAAAAATCCTGAGAACTTATGGAACCACCTAATAATATATTTCTAATGATATCGAAGAAACAGTATATTGTACTCGGCTGTTGCCAGATTTCTTCTACTATAAATATAATATGCAACATATATATTTGCGATACATATGCTTGGTAAATTTGGCTATCTGGGATATAAATAACTGTTGCATCTTATAAGTTTACAAGAATTATTGAAAAATATTCATCAAAGATTCTAACTTGCATTTTATAAAACCTACTCAAAAATGTATTGAAAAAGATATGCAGTTATAGTTTGAAATTAGATCTTCCTACTTATAGACCTTTATAAACCACTTTATCGTTAACTATTGTCTGAATTGTAAAATGGTAAAGAACTTTTCTGCTTCAACTGTTTTTCTGCCCATAAGAAATGGTATAATCGATACCAAACCTTATGTGTACTTTATTATTAATTAAAATATAATACAATACATAAAAATCGTTGCAGTACTTGCAAATTCTTTTACATAATTTTTTAACTAATCTTGTCACTTTTTTATATTTGTCTATATACTTTTTTAAAAATTCTCTTCGTCTGAAAATACAATATTTCCAATAGTACAAGCATCTAATCTTATCCTAATTTGATCTGATTAACAAATAAATCGATAAATCTATTTGATTAATTTTAAAATAATGTTATCTTTTTTGCAGATTTTATTTTCCAGGAGGCAAACCACTTCCTCTCTCACAGTTAGAGGCGAACATCTTAAAAATTACTGCAGCCTTTCAAAATTTACCGAATTGTCGCGCTTCTCGTGTACAATTTCATATTATCACAAAGGTCAGAATTTAAACATTTTATTAAAAAAATAATATAATACTTTCCAATCATTATTTTTATTAGCAATTTATGTTAATCGCAATTGGTATCCGCGGATCCAGTGAACCCGTAACATTTTTTTTACACGTTAAATCTCCAAATAATTTTACAACGCCCTCTAGTGATAGCCCAGTTTTTGCAACCTTACGTATATAATTTTAAGTTACATAGATTATGGTCAAAGCATGATTACAAATGCTTTGAATTATTTGATTAGCCAAGCAGAAGAAAGAATTTTACTAATTGATTAATCAAAAAATGCTTAAAATCATTTATAGCGTCATGTTGACCGTACTCATTGCACACAGGACGCAGCAACGCTTAGCGCGCGACAGAAGTTGATTAGGGAATACAGCGGTATCCATCAACGTCTCGTTTGCCCGGAAATAAATAGATATATAATTTCCGTCACGCGGAAAAAGGAGTTTAACTTTTTCACGCAGCGGAAGTTACCGCGGCGTTCTGCGTGTAGAAGCCAATAGTAATTCTTACAATTAGTGAAATGAGGATAGATCTTGGAATAGGAAAACCTCTTTCTCCTTGCCATGCCAACTTCCGCCGCGCGACAAGTGTTGCTGCATCCTGTGTGCATCCAGCAATACTCTCCTGTATACAAAATGTAACGTATGTCGTTTGCTGTTATTTGACATTATAACCTATCTACCGCTTTTCCAAGAGCAAAAAAAAAAGATAAATTGATTGACTATAACGTCAACTTTCGCCGCTTTGCAAACGTTGCTGCATCCTATGTACAGGAGTCATTATTTCTCGAATTTTGAAAAAAAATTTTAAATAAAAAGCAAAAAATTGTTTAATTATATTAACTAAGCAAAAATATATTAATTTAAAGTTTTGTCGGGTACACTGGACACGCGAATATTAATTAAGGAAATTTTGGAGCAAATATTAATTAGAGTTAATAATAAAAAGTATAAAAATTATTAAGGAAGAGAAAAACATAAAATTATAGATGGCAAAACCATCTATTTTTGTTTTTTTTCTCAAACTTGATTACTAAAACAGATGTTTATATTAAAATCATAGATTTTAACTAAACTAGGATGTATCTTTTTCTATTGTAGATAGAAAGAGACAAGAAATGTGTTGTATCTTCTATCCTTTGGGTCCAAATATACGATGCACATACTCAAAACGACGTATTAGAAATTGCTTCAATTTCACATAGATATTTCCTATGGCTATGTTTCACATATATCACGCAGTACAATAGTGTTGAAACCCAGAAGGACAAAAGATATTACTCTGTAGATCATACTCGCTCTATTAACTTAGACCTCTCATTTTAATTGCAAAGCATCCAAGTAAAATTTATATATAATACATATAGTATATTGTCGCTGCTATTTTCTTTCAGAATCAAATGGCTAAAACCAGATATCCGGCTTGATAGTTTTGTGGTCTCTAAGACTAATATTATATTTGTCCATTTTTATCATACGACAAACTTTTCAAACGTGTTATGGCGATGCCGGAAGGTCGGAAAAATTTGTACGAGGTCGATAAAGCAGACTCTTCAGTCAGTGGTATCTACAAATGAACTTTTTACAATATCTTCTATCTCACTCAAACACGTGGAATGTCCTTATCTAACTTATTGAAGTGCCATTTGAAAAATCTGGCACTACTGTTAAACGTAATTTTTGCTGTCTTTACCTTAGCCGAGCGTACGAATTACCACAAATTGCATTCTAAGCGATAATTGTTTTTCTACGCTTCCAATCGTAGCTCAAAAGGTCTTGTATTATTTGTGCAAATAATCCGATGCGCGCGAATTACTTTTTTGTACATATGAGCTACAGAACTTTTGTACTAATGAAATGTTGACGTCAGGTGAAAGGTTATGATACCCCAAAAAAGGTCATTTTTTAATATTTTTTCGTTTTTACTACAAATATATAATTCGCACGTTTACATTTTATCTCTATTTCAATCCTGTAAAAGCGTTTTCAAATCCGTTCAATCGTTTCGGAGTTATTACTTAGAATGCAAATGTCGGTATTCCGGCATCGCCTTAAGTAATGTCTTAAAATGCTAATACGGCTCTGTGATTGGCTTATGACGACGATCTTAAATATAAAAACCGACTATGAATACCGGCCATAGTATTGATAGGTATCAGTGTCGAGTATTATTAAGTAATAAACGGATAAAACGTACTGCTCAAGTGATTGTAAAAAAAAACAATGTGAAAAATTACGAGGTGTTAATAAGCAAGTTCAATTGAATGTTTTATCGGTGAGCTGATGGCGCTGTAGTAGTGCGCTA
>NW_012028370.1:11123-12559 GCF_000956235.1 Wasmannia auropunctata | reverse complement strand
TGTTAATAGAGATTTCATCAAACCTTTGCAGTATTCGTTCGGCACCGTGCCGTTTAGCGGTACCCGTCGCGCGCCGGCCGATCGTCGATTTAATGCGCCACACCTGACGGTGCGCTCTTAATGCCTTATGGTTTGACAGTTTCAACAGCTCACTATTCAAAAACTATTGACACCTCAACATTTTGCTATTAACATTTTCAATTCAGTTTTTCATGAGGAATATGTAGATGTATTGATATGTAAAAAAGGAGCCATCGGATGTACCGTGCCTGAGCGCGCGAATTTCAGCCGCTAATATTGGTTAACTTAAATCGTTTATAATTTAAAAAGTATTATAGCCTCGACATTTTTGTATTAGGATTTTCGTCTCAAAATTATCTCAGGAACACATTCTTAAAAGAAAATCCGGTAGAGGTGGGACACCCTGTATATTAATATACAGGGTGTCCCAGAATTGGCGTACCGCCCGGTACCTGCGCATTCTCCGTGAAATTCTAAGACGAAAAGTTCTTTACCAAAACGCGATCCGATAAATAGAATTTTAACGTTGAGCTATTGAAGTTCACGAATAAGCGCGCGTGAAATTCGCGCGGTCAGGATCGGCACGACCGAGACTGGCGCGAGACACTTCAGATGTTTGCATCGTGTCATAACGTGTTTCTTATTACTCTGCTTTGCATTTAATTTTATTAGTTAGTCAAAAATGTTTAAAATACATGATGAATTTGTTATATATTTAGATTGTTATTTATTTAGAGAAAAGAAAAAGTGGTCTAGAACATAATGAAAATAACATCTGTGGGGAGTTACGAATCCCCAGAACGATTCTTACTCGCGGTAACTTAAGAACTAAGAACGGAACAACGAAACTTAACCTAGTGACGGAACAACTTCCGTCTAACGGCGGAACTTAACCTAAACGCCGGCGGACGGATCTTATAACTATCCGGCGGACGGAACGGACTGGGTAACGGCTGTCGAACACTCTGGTACAAAGGGGAGGGGAACGGGGTCAAGAGGAATCCCGCGACGTCGGGATACCTTGGATCAGGGAGCGGGATACGGCTTAATCTGGAACCGGAAAAACATTGTTAGTAGATCAAACAGAGAACATCTCGGTGTGTACGACTCTTCGCGGCGGAATTGCATAGGAGAAGGGACACTTTCTCCGACGGCTGCCCGTACAAAAGAAACGAGGTTCCCTTTGTACCGGACCTGAATCGGGTAGTCCCGGTGGAGAGGGAGCACGCTTCGGATCCCCCAGATAGGCCGAGGCCAATGTCGAGCACTCTCGACGAGGAGTGACGGGGAGGAAGGAGTCGGACGGGACTGTCGGGACGGGAGTCGAGACAGGACTGGATAACCCGGCTTGCGCCGGTCGGCCTTTATATACTGGCGAGCGTCCTCCACCACGCGGTATCTGCGTGGGCGACCCT
>NW_012028370.1:0-9519 GCF_000956235.1 Wasmannia auropunctata | reverse complement strand
CGCTCTTTGTATCATATGTGGTGTAATTGTGTCAAACGATACAATTAATTTTGTTATTAATTCAATATCGTTATCAATAGGCTCGCGGTATACAAATTCCTTCACATGTCCCCATACAAAGAAATCCATGGGATTCAAATCAGGCAATCTAGCTGGCCAGTTTACGGGTCCACGACGGCCTATCCACGAATTCGAAAATTTTTCATTTAAAATTCGTCGCGCCGATATGGAAAAATGTGCTGGTGCACCAACATGCTGGTAAAACATGGTCCTGCGTACATGTAAAGGAATATCTTCCAGAAATTCTGATAAGTCATTTTCTAAAAAAATTTCCATAATGTCTGCCATTTAAACGTGGAGGTAATTCAATCGGTTCAATCTAAAAATAATATAATGATATCCTTACAACTTTATGTATTGTAATTAATACGTATAAATGTAATTTATTTAAGATATTTTTCGAAAATCAAGCATAAATATGAATAATTACCAAGGAATCACCAAGAATACCAGCCCATATATTGTAGCCAAAGGCCGTAGCCGGATAAGGAGGGGCGATCTGCCCCCGCGCCAATCGTGACCATTTTTTACAGTTTAGTTGCTATCAATATCAGTTACAATTTTACCAAACATTAGCCCTTAATATTCAACCGTTGGGGTGTGGAAAATAAAAATAAAAATTTCAAAAAAAATTTATATTTTTTAAATGCAATTGATCAAAAAAAATTTATATCTTTTCTCAAGCAATTTTCATAAAAAAAATATGTTGTAGATGTAGACAAGATACATTTGTAAAAAAATTTCGAAGATTTTTTGAGGCTAGAAACATTGCAAAAAAAATAAAATATTTTTATTTATTTTTTTTTAACTATTTTATCGGTCTTGTACTACCACAAAAATTTTGCCGTAAAATTATTAGATGCTATTCTATAACATGTAATTTTTTCAAATTTTTCAAGTGGGTACTTGATACTTAAAAAAAAAAGAAATTTTCTTTTCCAATTTTTTTAACCATCTCATCGATCCAATACCATTGCGAAAATTTTTGTGTGAAATTGTTGGATGCTATTCTACAACATATATTTTTTTTAAATTTTTGAAATGGGTACTTGATACTTAAAAAAAATATTCCAAGTATCTAAATTTTGTAACCTCCTCTATTATCTTTTCTTCCTAGCTCCATTTTATTTTCTTCCTTCTTTTTCTTCCGTTTTCAAACCTCATTATTTTCGATTTTCCCACGTTTACTGTCAGTCTTTTTCTCTTATATAATTCTCTAACCTCGCCATCATTGCCCTCATTTCTTCTTCCTCCTCCGTCAGCAACACAAATCATCTGCATATGCTAAGGTGTATATCTTCTTTTCCTATATCCTCACTCCTCGCCATCCTTCTCTCTCCGATGGAAAGATGTACTCATCCAGATCGTCCAAGTTAAACCAAATTAAACAATCCCGGACTTAATAGGCATCCCTGTCTCATTCCTCTCCCTATCCAAAACACCTCACTTATTTCCTCCCCAATCTTCACTCTGCTCTTCGTTTTTCTCAACAACTCCGTGCATCTCATCCTCAGCCCCTCACTTATACTCCTCTTTAACAGCGCCTTCTCAAACTCCTCTCTGTCTACCGAATCAAACGTGACCTTCTGATCTACAAAAAACGCAACTTCCCTCTCTCTCTCTACTAATTTACCTGTTTACTAGATAATTCAGTACATATATATTGTGTATATAGTCCCCATCCTCTTCCTAAACGCCGTTTGATTTGGTGGTATCCTATCTCCCTTTTCCATTTTTTTTTTAATCTTCCTGCCAGAATTATCGCATATATCTTATATAGCGACGACGTCAGCATTACCCTCCTATAATCTTCCACCTTATTTTCTTCTTCTTTCTTTTTCACCAGCATTATTCAACCCTCACTCCATTCTTCTATCTATTCCTTCCCTCTCCATATTCTGTTACACAATTTTCATACAAATTCCTTCAACCTCTCTTTTCCGAACTTCCACACTTCCCCTGGAATTTTATCCTCCTTTACCGCCTTACCTTCCTTCAGCTTTCCTATCGCCCTTTTAATCTCCCCTTTCTCTATCTCCGGTTCTTCTTCCAACTTCTTTCCTCCTCTTATACCTCTCCTCACTCTTCCTTCAACCCTTCCCAGCATCTCTTTAAAATACTCCATCCATCTCTCCATTTCAATATTTTCATCTACCCTCTTTCTCTCTCTTCTCTCCCTATTAATCCAAACTTGTTCTTCCATTTTTGCCAATTTTGCTCATTCCTCTTCTTTTTTCCTTTCACATAATTTATTATACTGCATTTTTATTTCCTTATATTTTCTCTTTCTTCCTTCCTTTTTCCTCTATCTTGTCAATTCTCTTCTTACCTCCCTCTTACATTCTCTGCATTCCTTGTCCTGCCAAACCTACCTTCCTGCCTCTCCTTCCATACCCCTCTGCAATATCCCTTATATTTTTCCCTTCACCCCCTTCCAGCTTATTCCTTTCTTTCTTTCCGAATCTTTTCACACTTCTTCCATTCTCTTGCTGAACATTTCCGTTTCCTCCACTGTCCACCTCTATCTCTTCTTTCCTTTTCCACCTCCTTTCTTCCTCTCTTTCCCTCCTTTTCTACACTACCATAGGCATATGGTCTGACTCCACTCTGTCGTATACCTGCAATCTTGTTATCCTTTCCCATATCTTTTCATTTCTTATATAATTTAAAACAGATTCCCTCCACGCCCCCGAATAATAAGTCCACATTTCCTTCTCGTCCGCCCTTTCACATCCATTAAAAATAAATCACCCTATTTCCTCCAGTTTCTCAATTAGCCGTCTGTCTTCCTTTTCATTTTTTTATCCTTCGATTTCCTTTTCTCTTTCTCTCCTCTTGCCACCCATCCACCATCTATCTAGCTCCCTTGTTTTTGCATTAAAATCCCTTCCTACTATCGTTCTCACTCCTTTCTTCTTATCTTATACGCATTTTTTGATTTCCTCCCATTTGCTCTCCACGACACTGTTTATACATATATACTCCTACTATCCTCCATTTTTCTTTCTCTAATTCTACCATATTTTTTTAATTATCCCCTCCGAGTTCCCTCCCTTTTCTCTTTTGTCATCTTTAACTTTTTCCTTATTCCCATAATATTCTCTCTTTTGCTCTTCCCTTCCTATTTTTCCTTTTCACCAGCTGTACCTCCCACCTATTGTTTTGGCAATTTATCCCTCATTTTCTTTTCTCCCTCTTTCTCCATCCACGTCTCCGTCATTATTATTATATCCCATTCCTTAATTTTTTCCAGAAATTTCTCTCCTTGCCCTTCACATCCGCCACATATCAGAATGCCAGTTTCATTGTTTCCCTCTCCTTCACCTCAGTCCACCCCTGTCTTCTCCTTTCTCCTCCTACCTGTTTCCTACCTCTTACTCCCTTTTTTTTCTTTTCCACTTTTTTCATTCTCCCTCTCTCCTCTCTGTTCTTCCCTCCTCTTTCTCCTGTTTTCTCCTTCCATCTCCTACGCCGTGCTCTCTCCTTCCTTCGACTTTTTTAATTTCCTATCTTCTCTCTTTCTTCCTAATCTGTCTTTCAACACTTCCTCCTCCTCTTCCTCCCATCATTCTTTTTCAATCTATACCTTGTTATTCTTCACCACTACTTTCATACCTTCTTTCTCCACCTTATTTACCGCCTCCCTAAACTTTCACCTAATCTTCCTCTTTTCCCATGTTAAATCGTCCACTATCTATACTTTCTCCCCTTTCAGTTCTTTCTTCTTTGTCATTACCTTTTTTATCCTCCTCCTTACCTTAGTTTTACCATTGCCAATTTTTTCCATTTTTCATTCCCTGTTTTCACCATTCTTACTTCCTCCATTTCTACTTCCATCCCAATCTTCTTGGAGATTTTCCTTATTTTATTCCTTATCTCCTTTTCCTCCCCCTTCCATCCTTTTACAATTACATTTATTTTTCTTTCCTGTCTTTCTTTCCCACACCTCTCTATTTTTTTTAAGTCTCTCTTCCATCTTCCGCTTTTCTCCCTTTTCCCTTCTTTTTCCTTTTTTTCCTATCCATACTCTAGCTTCTTTACCCTTCTTTCCAATTCCTCCATTTCTTTATTCTCTCCTTTCTTCAGTTTCTTGACTATCCCTTCTTACCATTTTTTCTCAAGCATCCCTATTCTTTTCTCTAAATTTTTCTTTTCTCTCCTTCACTTCTCATACCTTCTCCTTATTTCTACCAGCTCTTTCACTATATTCCCCATATTGCTCTCCATTTTCTCCCACTTCCCTTTTAATTCTTCCATCCAACTTTTCATCATTTCTATTATTGTTACCTCCTCCTCCCCCTTTTTATCCCCCCTTTTCCCTTGCGGTGATCTCGGAGTTTTTTGCTTTTTGAAAAAGCAACTCTGTCTCCTTGCTATTTTTCCCCTCTATTTCCTCCATTATCTCCTTTTTCCTTTTCCACAAATCCAACATTTCCTCACTTTCATTGCGTTCTTTTTCCCTTCTCTCTTACAGATCACCTTTCCCCCTTTTGCACTCTGTTATCTCCTTTCCGCCATTCTTTATCCTTTATTCACCCCTTTTTTCTCACCGCACTTCATTGCATTCTTCCGCTTCTCTTTTACCTCCTCTGTCACCTTTCTATCCTTCTGTATAATCCCTGCCCACGCACTATCACATTACCGCATCCTCTACCGCGTCGTTTCTCTATAGCTTGCTCACTCTATGCCCATGCGCCAAGTCTTCTCGCCGTCCTCTTCCGCTTTCTCTTTCTCTCTCCCATCCTCTACCTCGCTCTCCTTTTGCCAGCCTTCCTAACTTCTCAGCCTCTCCATTCATCTCCATTCATTCTTTCTCTTTTTACTCACTCCTCTTTCTTCCTCCTCATTCACTCCACTTCTCCCTTCCTTCCACACTATATCCTCACACTATCCACCCTTTCTTTCCACTCTTTCCCTCTACCCTTTACTCTTCTCTACTATATCGTAATCTTCACTTAACTCTCAACTATACACACAAATGCTCCGTTACCGTTAGTTAAAGTTGACCAAGTTTTGCCCAAAATTTTTTTATGCCATAATTCTTTTGAGCAGTATATATACATATATCTCGAGAGCTTTTTTTAACCACTATAATAAAATATATTTCCGTTAAGCATATTTCTTGTTATGAGGCTTGACTGTTACAGTGTCGTCGGCATTAGCATTATTCAAGGAGTCTGAACAATGGCTGAACTTTTTGAATGTTGTTTAGAATCATGACCTTAACAACATATGTTAAGACCAAGGCCATTAAAGGTTGTTGCTTTTATTTTCATTTTTGAAAAAAAAGGAACTACCTCCAATGATCATGACTTTGACATACCTTGTCAAGCAAATCAGTTAATTTATTTACAAAACACTTTTTGAATTTACTCATAAAACAAAACACTCTTGTATTTATTCATAAACATATGTATTCGTTAATGTATACGGTTTGTATTGTGCGAACTGTAATAGAATAAATTCTTTATATTTCCCTATTGCCGATTACATTGTATTAGTACGGATAAGTTTTTTTATAATAATGAATTAAATTGATTAGTTTACAGTTTGACTGCATTTATACCGATTATATTTCATCCATATTTTAATATTTAAAAATGATGAAACTATCACAGGAAATAACAAATTGAAGCGGATGCATCTGGATTACATAATTATCAAGCTAAGCTGTAGCGATAAGCGCCAAGTATATAAAAGTCGGGTGATGACTGTGAGTACACGACATTGGCACTGTCGAGGCATTACCGCTAGCTGTATCTCGAAGTTTCGCCTCGTCAGATTTCCGATTTTAATATCTCGGAAACGAAAATTCTAATGAAAAATCTAATGACAATTTCATTATATAATATCGATACGAGCTTTCAATTGAGACCAATCCTAATGAAATCGGTGCAGTCAATCCCGAGATTTCGAAATCAAGTCTACGAAAATGCCACTTTGGCGATTTCGTAGACTCGATTTCGTTCAGTCTTCGTCGTTGACAGAGGTTGCAATCATGATTCCACTAGTATTGTAGTTTTACGTCACTAGATTGGCAACTCTGAATATATATACTCAATATATAATATCCCAGTCAGTTACTAGTATTCGTCGTACATACATCACATGTATAAAAATCTTAATAAAGAACATTAAATATAACAACAGTCTTCATTACATGGTGCCGAAACCAAATATTAGAGGAAAGCAATAAAAGAAAAATAGTCAAAATGCTCGCAGGAGGTTCAGGTACGC
The DNA here is from genome assembly GCF_000956235.1 of Wasmannia auropunctata. Taxonomy (NCBI): domain Eukaryota; kingdom Metazoa; phylum Arthropoda; class Insecta; order Hymenoptera; family Formicidae; genus Wasmannia; species Wasmannia auropunctata. Next base: position 3,222 of record NW_012028370.1, on the reverse strand, counting down.
AAGAACAAGACGGCGGAATAGTAGGAGTTAAACCTCCAAAACCTTTTCAAATTAATAAATTAGAGGACCAAAATTTAGCCAGCGAGTGGAAGAAATGGATAAAGGCATATGAATGATACGAAATAGCTACAGGCATAACCAAGAAGAAACCGGAAATACAGGTAGCCACTTTCATGTCAATAATTGGACAGGATGCTATAGAAATATTCAGTATATTTAACCTTAGTACTACGAAAGAAAAAGATGTAAAAGTAATAAAGCAGAAATTTCAAAATTATTTTGTGACAAAAATAAACGTGACATTTGAAAGATATATATTCAATAAGGCTATACAAAAAAGACGAAACATTTGATGATTACCTAACCTCACTAAGAATAAAAACTAAAAATTGTGATTTTGGTGAGCTTGAGGACAGCATGATTTGCGACCGCATAGTGATCGGAATCAACAACAACATTGTTAGGGAACATCTGCTAGCAGAAGACAGTCCCAACCTAGAGAAAGCTATCAAAATTGCTCGAGCAGCAGAACAAGCCAGGAAACAAATAGCTACAATGCAAACAACGCCGGAAGCAGTATCGATTAACGCAATAAACAAATCGCAGAAGAAATCCAAAGGAGGAAGTACAAAGATCGTGAAGAAAGATGCTGAAGAAGTTGACTGCAAGCGATGCGGCATGAAGTATGGAAAGAAAGCTTGTGCAGTATTCAATAAACGATGTAGCAAATGCAATAGGAAGGGACACTTTGCCACTCAATGTAAGACAAAGCAAATTAACGTAATAGAACAACAGGAGGATGAAGAACTGTTTGTAGTGACGATTGAGAAGAACATAAAAGGACAAAACGATTGGACACAAGTTAATGCTTCCAGCCAGAGAGCCAGAAAGTTAATTTCAAGCTAGATACTGGTGCTCAATGCGTTATTACATGAAAAATAGCAAAGAAGTCCAAATTAACAATTAAACAGTCCTCAACAAAACTTAAGTCATTTTTCAATCATACAATCAAAGTGATTGGAGAAGCAGTAACTAAGGTAAGCCATAAAAAATACAACACAGTAATTAAATTTCTAATTGTAGATGAAAACTGTCAACCAATATTGGGCAAAAAGTTCTTGCGTAAATCTTGGTCTAATTAAACGGTTGGACTCAATCCAGGAGAAACGCCAAATATTTGAAAGACTAGGATGTTTAAAAAATTTTCAATACAATATCGACCTGGTTGACAACCCGAAATTAACAATATGCCCTCCAAAAATTCCAAATGCTATAAAAGAAAATGTCAAGAAAGAATTAGATAATATGGTAAACCAGGGAATAATTGAACCAATTACCGAACCAACGGAATCAGTCTCAAACATGGTAGTGGTAAAACAGAAAAATAAAATAAGAATCTGTATGGATCCATTGAATCTAAATAAAAACATACAAAGAAGGCACTATCCACTTACGAACTTGGAAGAAATAGTCGCTAAATTACATGGAGCCAAATGGTTTACACTGTTGGATTGTAAAAAAGGATTTTGGCAAATTCAAGTAACACCACGAACAGTCAAATATTTAACATTTGTCACTCCTTGGGGGCGCTACACATGTAAAAGGATGCCGTTCGGATTAGCTTCAGCACCAGAGATATTCCAACAAGTAATGTCAAACTTATTGAAAAATATAAAAGGAGTCAAATGTTCCATGGATAATATATTAATATTTGCTCCAACACAAATAGAGCTACTGAAAATTACAGAGAAAGTGGCCACAAAACTACAAAATGGTATTGTAAGGTGGATAAGGAGAATTTGAATGAGCCGCTTCGGTTAGGGGAAGCGAGAGATATATCGTCAGGAGGGTAGAAATAGCCTAGGAAGGGAAATGAGCTTAACGAGCAGGGTCACACCGATATGACAAATCGGGAGAACGAGTAACAGAACTTTATTGCTGCGCATTCGCGTTATTACAAAGACGAGGCTTAGCCTCAACGATTGCACACGTCTTCTTGCTACGGTCGTACAAACGGGAATGCTCGAGAGATCACCTCTCGCGGTCACGTTACGCGGCTCGGCGACTCGAGCGCTATCGATAGCCAATCAGCGTCGAGTCTGTCGTGTATCCAATGGTAGCGCGAGAAGGCGTACGTGCACGCCATCTGAGAAATCCCTAGAATGCCATTAGGCAAACCTAACCAGAAAGTGACGGATAGGGACTGGTCTTACAGTATAAAATTAAACAAACAAAAATGTTTATTCCTGCAGCAACAGATACAATTCTTAGGTCACTTAGTGACTAACAAAGGATTAAAACCAGATCCAGAAAAATTACAAGGTATTCAACTACTTAGAACACCAACAAATGTCAAACAAGTTCAAAGATTTCTAGGCATGATCACTTACTCAGGTAAATTTATAAAAAATGTTGCCGAATTAACAGTTCAACTAAGGCAATTAATTGAAAAAGATACAATAGTATATGGCAATGGGATGCGATACATGAACAGGTTTTTAAAAAACTGAAAAAATGCTTAGAAAATCCCCTTGTATTAGGATATTATAATCCAAACAAGCAAGTATAGTACTATCAGTAGATGCTAATTGTACAGCTCTGGATGCGGTAATGCTTCGAGATAATCATAACCTATTAACTATGGTGTAAAAGCATTAACGAAAACCAATTACAGTCAACTAGAGAAAAAAATGTTGACTATAGTGAACGCCTGTAAAAAATTTCACATGTACATTTGGGATCATAAGGATATCACAGTGGAAAGAGATCACAAACCGTTAGAATCAATATTTAAAAAGCCACTCCACAACGCTCCACCAAGATTTCAAAGAATGTTATTAAAAGTTATAACATATAATCTAAAAGTCAAATACAAGAAAGGAACCGAACTAGTGGTGGCAGATACACTCAGTAGAGACTGCGAGGTTAAAGAAAAGCTGGAATCAAATTCAGACAATATACCTATCGTGCATACAGTAATACCATGTTCATCTGAAATCAAACAGCAAATCAGGGATATTATAAAGTTTTTGCTTCACTATGATCCTATTGGTCATTTTAGTCCATTTAAACCTGTTTTACAAAACTTAAAAATATTTGGAAAGACAATGGCATTAAACTTTTGCTGCGTATACTTTTGGATGGTTAAACAGTTTATTAAAAAAATATTTTCGTTTCTATGTCTAATCAAATACTTGGCAACTTGTATGATCTCATATTTGT
>NW_012028369.1:53659-71657 GCF_000956235.1 Wasmannia auropunctata | reverse complement strand
TATATATTATATATATATATATATAATAATGTATAAAACTGCGTTTATAATTATATAGAGTGGGTCAAGGAAACGAAAAATATTGGAGAAGGATAAAATAAAAACTTACGAAATTTTATTTAATTTTAATTAATTAAAATATAGAACATGATATTACAAATTATTTTATAACCATTGCATCTTGAAAATGACATTCTTTAAATGAACATTTCTGCTTGAGTGCATGCATATCACTTTGTGCAATCGCTCTTTTGAAGTTCTCTCACTCATTACTTTTTTTGCAACCTCGAGGTGAATCGATGAACTTAAAAGAAATATAAACATCACAGTTGAAATGTTGCAAGAAATCATAAGAGAATTCAAAAAGTGAAAGAGAGAGAGAGAGAGAGAGAGAGAGAGATTGCAAAAATGCATACATTTAAATTTTAAAAGAAGGGCATTTGAAGAATGTCATTTTCAAGATGTAATATTATTAAGCGACGAGGTTGCGTCGAGACGTCAAGTACATTGCATAAAAAGGATAAGATGATTTGTATATGATATATTATGTTCTGTATTTTGATGTAATTAAAATTAATTAAATAAAACTTTTAAGTTTTTATTTTATCTCTTTAAGGCTGCGTTCCTTTTGGCGCTTACAACGCTTATAAGCATCATTTGTCTTTGTTTAATATTTGATAAACAACAAGGATGAAATGATTTTGTGAGCACTGTAACCAGCTGTAAGCGCCAAACGGAACGCAGCCTAAGACTCCTGACTACTCCGCCAAGAATTTCGCGTTGACTGTGGCGACACCATATCACACTATATCGCGGCAAGAATTTGAACCTTGCTTATCATACCGTTCTACTATACGTCATATGTTGGTGTTATAAAGCCCCTTGCACAATGCATGAAGTAATAGCGATAGCGAAAGAAATAATAATTTCCTATTATAGAAACCATGGAATACACGGTTTCTGATAGGTTGAAATTCTTATTTTTATCGCTATATTCTTTCATGCATTGTGCAAGAAGCTTAAGTCGTAAGAATTCTGTAAATATATCGTATGCGTATCGGTTTTGTAAGCAGTAAGAATTAATCCGTCATAGTCGAATGTGAAGAGAATAACAGATCTTACGTGAAAAGTGTTGACGAATTTTGTCTTGTGTGCCATTTTGTTATTAGGTATATGCTTAATTGCGAAAATGTGACTTGTCTCGTACTTCTATGAAATTCGTACAAATAGATTGAAAGTAAAGTTATTTTTGAATTTTATACATAAAGACATACTTTTCATTCTTTCAACAGTTGTCAAACCGTGAGTTTTTTTGCTTGAATAGGTTTCACTTTACGTGTCTTTTTACTATTTACTTGTCAGGGGGGAAAAGGATAATTTCTATTTCATTTTTATAAATTTTTTAAAGCGAGTCTATTTTATTATTTCATCCACAAATTCTCTTTATATTTAAAAATGCACGCAAGAAACTTTTATTTCTCGCTTATGACTCCAAGCAGAACAGCAGATTACGATATCGTCAAAATGACGTTAAAATTACTTGTAATTGAAATCGAAAAGTGACTTTTAATCATTTTGATTTGTTCTACTTAGGAGGTTGCAATTCCAATATAGCCGCGGAGCTGAGGGACCTTAAATTTTTCCATTCTTTTGGTTCACTCTGTTGATAAAATTGTATAATGTAATCGAAATTTTACTTTTTCTAAAAACGATAATGCAAAAGTTATTTTTTCAATTGTTTTTTATTAATTCTTATTTTTTTTAGACATAATACGGACAGAGATTATATTTTATGTATAATTATATATATTTTTGTCTCGCGATTTGTCTTGAGGATGTTACTATACGTCATTTAATTATTGAGTTTTAATTATAAATATAAGATTATTAAAATATGAGAAGGGCTCCATGCGCTTCTCTCTCTTCTCAAGTGACGAATAATTGCACATAAAAAAGGTAGAAAAATTTAATATCTTTAATATCTATTTTTTCGAATCAATTTTATTTTCTTCGTACTTATTTTCATATGTCAAAAACGATGGAGATATTTTAAATAGTTAAATAAAGCTAAATGAGGCGTTATATAATGACAAAGTAATGAGGTGAAATATTATGAAACTAGAACAAGATCGTTCGATTTTGTCACAATTTTTTTATCTTCCAATTTGTCTTGAAAATGCCACAAGACTAATCGTTAAAACATTGTTTAATGATCGGGTTGATTATAAATATAAGCTCAAATTAGCTTAAGGCGATGCTAGAAGGTTGGAATTACTGACATTACAGTTATTAGGAGACACGGCTTGGTGTTAAGTGTTTAAATAATAAATAATAAAAAATAAACTATATCAGTCAAGTCATATCAGTCAAGCCATGCCGGGTCTCTTAACGCGAGCCGTCGCATTGCGAGCACTTGAGATTATAAGATCTCAATAACTGATTAAGTTCCAAGTAGGCTTAATCGACAGCTTGAGTTCGGTTTATGTAATAAAAGTGTTTTTATTTTTTTTCTATATGAATATCTCCGAATTAACTGAACGGAATTGAAAATTCTTTTACAGGATTGAAATAAACATGAAATGTAGTGGGACGAAGGAATTTGTAGTAAAAACGAAAAAAAACTTTAATTTTTTTTTTCGTTTTTACTACAAATTTCTTTATCCCACTATATTTCATGTCTATTTCAATTTTGTAAAAGGATTTTCAATTCCGTTCAATTTATTCATATAAATAATGTAATGTCAGTAATTCCGACATTCTATAGCATCGCCTTAAAGAATTAGGCGCTTCTCTCTCGTCTCCAGTAATGAGGAAATCGTATGTAAAAAAGATAGAGAAATTTGCCTCTAATGTCTGTCTTTTCAAATTAACTAGTTTTTTCTGTACACATTTTTATGTGTCAAAAATGAGAGATATTTCAGATAATTAGATGAAGCTATAAATTTTCATGTGTCAAAAACAACGGAGATTTTCAGACAATGAAATGAAGCTAAATGAAACATTTTACACGACAATAATATAAAAATGAAATAAATATACAAAAAATGGATAATTGTCACTTTTTGTCTTCCAATTTGCTTTGAAAAAATGCGATATCACGTCAAATCGTTATTTAACTATTGAGTTTTAATTATAAATGCAAGATTGTAAAAAAATTAGAAAGGCCTCGCATGTGCGCTTCTCTCTCTCTCTCTCTCTCTCTCTCTCTCTCTCTCTCTCTCTCTCTCTCTCTTTCTTTCTCTTCTTATTACAAGTAACGAGTGTAAGTCGCCTGTAAAGAAGGTAGGGGAATTCGCGTGTGTCGAGGAAAGAAAGCCGTTTGGATAATCGGTAAGAAACTCGCCAGTGAACACTCGTCTTCCTTGACCGCCGACAGGGACGATCGAGGCGTCACGATAAGTTTACTCACGTTAAGTTTATACGATTCTTCATAAAAAGAAGCCGAAGTCGCGAGTTCTGCAATGCAAAGCAGCTTTTAAACCTTGTTGACGTGTCGTGGCTCGAAAGTATTCTTCATAATTCACATATTAATAATTAATGTGACGGTATTAATGTGACGGTCATCGCGGAAATTAATGGCCCCAACACGCGCATATTTGTTTAAAAATCGTATTTTTACAAATCATCCTGTCGTCTAGCTCGTTCGATTGTCGTTGCAACACTATACTTGGGAGAGATCCTGCGTTTCGTTTGCTATCTAGCGGATATCTCGTGACTGTTGTCAAAACGAAATGACTTGCCTATTTCTTACTTTATCACCTTTTTTATTTTGATTATCTTTCTCTATATTTTCGAGAGATTTTATGTATCTCTATTATCGCGTCCTTCACGATGCACTGATTGACGAAAAGCTCCTGTTTGGTGTTTTACGGCGACATGCGGATGTGGTAATGAACTTGATTTGTGCGGGATTATTTGCGTGCATCTCGAGATCGCGGAGATCCTGGCCAATAATATACATCTTCAGGTCTTTCGCACCGCTTAAACGAGCCGAGCATTATAATAATGAAATATTCCAAGTCCGTTATAAATGATCCGTAAATGATCGTGCTTGCGGCTATTCGATTCTTATCCTGGCTATCGCAATCGCGCGCGCGTTTATTCGTTTCTGCAGCCGTTCTGGATTTGAGGAGCGTGATGAGGCGGATAAAGAGATTCATCTGGACGGAAAACGCAAAGAAGGATCCAAACTGGAAGAGCTTAGATGAGAGCTCATCAGGCAATCCGACTGTATGTGCCTCTGCGACGGGCACGGAGAAAAATAATGAAGAGAGCACTTGTCTCGAAGAGAAGGATACGGACGAGATGCACGTCTCAACGAGGATGAAACATCTATCGGTTTTAAGATTAATGTAAATTTTATTTTGCGAATATATAATAGAGACTCCTTAATTGACGCTCCGCGTCAAGCAAACCTTGGAAAAGAAAGATTTTAATCCGCGATCATTATGAGAAAGAAAATGATCAGAACTTCTCAGTTAATCAATTGAGATAAAAGAATAATCAGACATTATATATTAATAATAATATATAATATTAATAATATTATATGTTAATAATAATGTCAGAAAAGCCGACCAAACTTTTCTAAAAAAAAATATTAATGTATACTATACTGTTACTTTCATTAAATATATATTAAATAGGCGCATTTTTATTCTTCAGACATTAAAGAGATGCGTTATTCAACAATTAAATTAGACAAGCGTTTAGAAATTTTGAAATTTCTAAACGCTTGAAGAAGGAGATCGTATAGTATAGGTGAGATAAATCATGAAATAAGCCGAAAGTCGCAAGTATCTAATTAATATTACGGAAAGTGTACTGCGCGTGAGCTACTCAGCAGTTGACTCGAACATGATGTTTCGTATTCTTTACAGGCGGGTTGATGATGTGAGATGTTTTTACTCGTAATGAACTCGTAATGAAGTATGTCACCGGTCGACATTTATATGCGGAGCGTAATTTACAGAACTTCAAAATACGCGCATATATTATCAAGCATGATAATACAAATGAATATTCATGAATGCATATGTATATGATTTGACAGGCCCAGCATGTCGCAGGGTACGGTGATGATCCAGGCGCAGAATCGGCTTCACGAGAAGGACTTTACCGTTGCGACCCCCGAAGAGTTTGTCCATCGCTTCGGAGGCACCAGAGTTATCAACAAGGTAACCTTTACAGAACTGCAACTTCCCAGCAAATACAGATTATAACTGCAATATTACAGATGCAACATCGTAACATTTCTGCAATATAGCTGAAACGTTACAATGTTGCTGCAACATTGCAGCTATAATCTGCGTTTGCTGGGTTAATACTGGCCAATTTAATAGTGGAATTTACTTGAGTATTACGAGCGCTGAACAATACTTTTAATACTCAAGATAAATAATTAATTTTAATCTTAATTAATCGTAATTAATTCTTTCTAAAGTAATTATTATCTTGTAGTATTAAATTTTGGTAAGAAAAAAGCATTGGCTTCAAGCCTAGAGCGGCCCAAAATCAGAGAAAAACTATTAAGATTTGCTTTAGTGGATCTTTACATTCCGGATCATTGTTTCAGGTGCTGATCGCCAACAATGGTATCGCGGCAGTTAAATGTATGCGATCGATTCGACGCTGGTCGTACGAGATGTTTAAAAATGAGCGATCCGTGCGTTTCGTGGTGATGGTCACACCGGAAGATTTGAAGGCGAACGCGGAATACATCAAAATGGCAGACCAGTACGTGCCTGTGCCGGGTGGGACCAACAACAACAATTACGCCAACGTGGAACTGATCGTCGATATTGCGATACGTACTCAAGTCCAAGCAGTCTGGGCCGGATGGGGTCACGCTTCGGAAAATCCTAAACTTCCGGAACTGCTCCATAAAAATAACATCTGCTTTATTGGTATGAATAACATAAAAAAATCGGATTAACAAATTCAAATCAAAGGATACGCACAATTTGCGTTCTTTTCTATCTTGCTGTTATTTCGTCGATGTTGTCGATAAGAAGTCGATAAAATTGTCGTGATAACTTTTAGCGAGATTTTCACATTCTCGCGTTTTTCGACAGGACCGTCCGAGAAAGCCATGTGGGCTCTGGGTGACAAGATCGCATCCAGCATAGTCGCGCAAACCGCGGACGTACCGACGCTCCCCTGGTCGGGATCGGAATTGACAGCGCAATACAGCGGGAAGAAAATCAAGATATCGTCGGAACTTTTCAAGAAAGGATGCGTCGGCAGCGTGGAGGAGTGTCTAGCGGCAGCTAACAAGATTGGCTTTCCGGTTATGGTGAAAGCGAGCGAAGGCGGTGGTGGTAAGGGAATCAGGAAGGTCGAAAACGCCGAGGAATTACCCGCTTTGTTTAGGTAAGATCCCACAAGTTCCGCTTTCAGCGAAGACGTGGACTTTTGCTACGTAGCACTGTGCAATCCATTTTCATCGCAAGGATTTCAAACGTTCAGGCAGGTGCAGATCGAAATACCCGGCTCACCGATATTCATCATGAAACTGGCCAAATGCGCTCGCCACTTGGAGGTGCAATTACTGGCCGACAATTATGGTAACGCGATATCACTGTTCGGGCGCGACTGCTCCATCCAGAGGAGACATCAGAAAATCATCGAGGAGGCACCAGCCGTGATCGCCAAGCCAGAGGTTTTCGAAGAGATGGAAAAGGTAAATATTACAATAATCATATCCTCGTCAGCGTGTTATTGACTGCGTTATTAATTGTCTATTATCGAACGACAGGCCGCTGTGAGACTAGCAAAAATGGTGGGATACGTTAGCGCCGGTACCGTCGAGTATCTATACGATACGGCCGGCAGGTATTATTTCTTGGAGTTGAATCCTCGTCTTCAAGTGGAGCATCCTTGTACCGAGATGGTGTCGGATGTGAATCTACCGGCCGCCCAACTGCAGATAGCAATGGGCTTGCCGTTGCATCACATCAAAGATATACGACTCTTGTACGGCGAGAGTCCCTGGGGCGACAATCCGATCGATTTCGACCAGCCACGTCATAAGCCTCAACCGTGGGGCCACGTTATCGCGGCTAGGATCACCAGCGAAAATCCAGATGAAGGTGAGAATTTCATTCTCTACCGCGAAAGATCCAATTTTGTTTATAGGAATTACAAGTTATAACTTGCTTGGATTTTAGGCTTCAAGCCAAGTTCTGGCACGGTGCAGGAGTTGAATTTCCGATCATCCAAGAATGTGTGGGGCTATTTCTCGGTCGCAGCTTCGGGGGGACTACACGAGTTCGCGGACTCTCAATTTGGCCATTGCTTCTCGTGGGGCGAAGACCGTAATCAAGCTAGAGAGAATTTAGTCGTGGCCTTAAAGGAATTGAGCATCAGAGGCGATTTTAGGACGACGGTCGAGTATCTCATCACTTTGCTGGAGACCGAGTCCTTTCAACAGAATAATATAGACACCGCTTGGCTCGATTTGCTGATCGCCGAACGTGTCCGAAGCGACAAACCAGACGTCTTATTGTCCGTTACCTGCGGAGCGCTTCATATCGCCGACAGAGCGATTACAGCCGCTTTTACTGGCTTTCAAACTGCTTTGGAGAAGGGCCAGATACAGGCCAGCAATGATTTGGATAACGTTGTTGAGGTAAATTCCTGTTCTGTATGTTCGAATAATGTCACGCAGGATGTTTTCTCGAACTGTCTTAGGATTGATTTTGCATGGTATATATAAATCAGGGTTGCCACAGACCTGGAAAACCGGGAAAACCTGGAAAAGTCAGGGAAAAATATAAAAGAGCCTGAAATTTTGAACTTTGCTCACAATTCCTTTAAAAGCTGGATTATTTGTTTTATCGATGAAACTCAATAATTTTTGTACAATATTTTTGTACGTATTGCTTTTTCTGATTTGAAAATCCTTTTCCAGAATTAAACAATAGACAATAATAGAATGAAATGATTTTGTATGAAAATCGAAAAATTTTCGAAAATTATGATTTTGTTCGAGATTTCTCTCTGTGATCGCGATCGAAAATATTCTGAATATTTAGCGATATTAAAGAAATGTCTACAGGAATATTTCTACTTTTATCACTGAGTTTTTGTCTGTTCTCCAAGCAACGGAAAATTCAGTTATACCAAAGGAATTTTTTTCTGTAATTTTTTCTGTAATGCATAATATTAATATCAAAGCAATGTTAATATTAATTTGTTGGCCTGAATTTGCATTTGGAATTATATTATGTTATTAAACTTTTAAATTTATGTTGCTTCTAATATAGGTAAATTACCTTTCTTGTAATATGTATCTTATAAACATTAAAATTTAGAATTATATATAATTTGATACTGATCATGAAAAATTTTCCACTGTTGTTTGGAAATCATGGAAAAGTCAGGGAATTTCAAAATTTATTTTTGTAGCAACCCTGTGTATGTTGCAGACTACACTTTCATTTTCGTTTACTACATTATGTGTTGCAGGTCGAGCTTATTAACGACGGCTACAAGTATAAAGTGCAGGCTGCCAAATCCGGCCCCAATACCTATTTCCTCGTGATGAACGATTCTTACAAGGAGATCGAGATCCATCGCATGTCGGACGGGGGATTGCTGCTTTCGCTGGACGGTGCCAGTTTTACGACTTACATGCGCGAAGAGGTGGATCGTTACAGGATCGTCATTGGAAACCAGACGTGCATTTTTGAGAAGGACAACGATCCGTCCTTACTGAGATCCCCGTCGGCCGGCAAGTTGATCAATTTCTTAGTCGATGACGGAGGCCACGTTGGCACAGGTCAGGCGTACGCCGAAATCGAGGTGATGAAGATGGTGATGACCGTCACCGCGAGCGAGACGGGGAGCGTTTTTTACGTGAAGAGACCGGGCGCTGTATTAGAAGCTGGTACGCTGATCGCGCATCTCGAGCTGGATGATCCGTCGTTGGTGACGAAAGCGCAAGAGTACACCGGACAATTTCCCGCGGCGGCGACGCCGGCTGTACCGGAGAAACTGAATCATCTTCACGCCAAGTATCGAAATGCTTTGGAGAATACGCTGGCTGGCTACTGCCTGCCCGATCAGTACCATCTGCCACGTCTACGTGAGCTGATCGAGAAGTTCATGTTCTCGTTACGCGATCCCAACTTGCCGCTGTTGGAGCTGCAGGAGGTGATCGCGACGATATCCGGCAGGATCCCCGTCTCGGTGGAGAAAAAAATCCGCAAATTGATGTCTCTGTACGACCGAAACATCACGTCGATCCTGGCGCAGTTTCCCAGCCAGCAGATCGCCGCCGTGATCGACGGACACGCGGCGACCCTGTCCAAGAGGGCCGAGCGAGACGTGTTCTTCCTGACCACCCAGGCCATCGTGCAACTGGTGCAAAGATACCGGAACGGTATACGCGGCCGAATGAAGACCGCCGTGCACGAGCTTCTCCGACAGTATTACACGGTCGAGAGCCAGTTCCAGCAGGGTCACTACGACAAGTGCGTCTCCGCGCTGATAGAAAAGTACAAGGACGACGTGACCACTGTGACCGGTATGATCTTCAGTCACAATCAAGTGACGAAGAAGAACGTCCTGGTCACTATGTTGATTGACCACCTGTGGGCTAACGAACCCGGTCTCACGGACGAGCTCTCGAGCACGCTGACGGAACTGACCAGTCTGAATCGCACGGAGCACAGCCGCGTCGCGTTAAGAGCCAGGCAGGTGTTGATCGCCGCCCATCAACCCGCGTACGAGCTCAGGCACAACCAGATGGAGTCCATATTTCTCTCCGCGGTGGACATGTACGGGCACGACTTTCACCCGGAGAATCTGCAGAAACTCATTCTCTCGGAAACGTCCATCTTCGACATACTTCACGACTTCTTCTATCATTCCAATCGCGCGGTGTGCAACGCGGCCTTGGAGGTCTACGTACGGCGAGCTTACATCAGCTACGAACTGACGTGTCTGCAGCATCTGGACCTGTCCGGCGAGATCCCGTTGGTGTACTTCCAATTCGTTCTACCCAGCAATCACCCGAATCGTCAGAATCAGACTCTGGTGGATCACAGGGCCGGCGCGATGGCGGCCTTCGACGATCTCGAGCAGTTCAGCCAGTACGCGGACGAGATGTTGGACCTGCTGGAGGATCAGTCGAGCCCCGCGCCGGTGATGTCCGCGAAGTTGCTGGAGGCGGTGGAAGCCGCTGGTAGCGAGTCGCGGCACAGCACATCGATCAACGTCTCGCTGAGCGTGGCCGAGACGACGACCACGACGACAGCGGCGACCGTCACATCCGTCGAGCCGGTCCACATACTGAGCATCGCGGTCAAGGAGAACGGCACCGAGGACGACGCCACCATGGCCAGAAAGTTTGGCGATTGGTGCGCGAAGAACAAGGACGAGTTGATATCGCGCGGCATCCGGCGGGTCACGTTTGCCGCGCTCAAGAGGCGGCAGTTCCCCAAGTTCTTCACCTTCCGTCAGCGAGAGGGCTTCGTCGAGGACAGAATCTATCGGCACCTCGAGCCCGGCTGCGCCTTCCAGTTGGAGCTGAATCGTATGCGCACGTACGATCTCGAGGCGCTGCCGACGTCCAATCAGAAGATGCACCTGTACCTCGGGCAGGCGAAGGTCGCCAAGGGCCAGCAGGTCACGGACTATCGCTTCTTCATCCGCTCGATCATACGACATTCCGATCTGATTACGAAGGAGGCCAGTTTCGACTATCTTCACAACGAGGGCGAGCGCGTCCTGCTCGAGGCCATGGACGAGCTGGAGGTCGCGTTCTCGCATCCACTCGCCAAGCGCACCGAGTGCAATCACATCTTCTTGAACTTCGTACCCACGGTCATCATGGATCCCAGCAGAATCGAGGAGAGCGTGACGAGCATGGTGCTGCGGTACGGGCCGCGATTGTGGAAGCTGCACGTCCGGCAGGCGGAGATCAAGATGACGATACGGCCCGCGCCGGGGAAACCGACCTCCAACGTACGTCTCTGTATCGCCAACGACAGCGGCTACAGTATCGACTTGCACCTTTACACGGAAGCCACCGACTCCAAGACGGGCATTATTCGCTTCGAGTCCTATCCGCCCACGGCGGTGAACGCGGCCAATTGGAGGCCGGGACCTATGCACGGGCTGCCGATCTCCACGCCGTATCTCACCAAGGATTACCTGCAGGCCAAGCGATTCCAGGCGCAGAGCGCCGGCACGACTTACGTCTACGACCTGCCGGACATGTTCCGGCAGCAGGTCGAGAAGATGTGGCAGAGATACGTCGAGGAGAGGCCGCCGAGCGAGGGCCAGAGTCCGATTGCGATACCGAATCCAGTGATGGACGTCGTGGAGCTGGTGCTGGAGGGGGAGCAGCTGGTCGAGCAGAAGCGGCTGCCGGGCGAGAACGACGTCGGCATGATCGCGTGGCGGCTGACACTGTACACCCCGGAGTATCCGCTCGGCAGGGACATCATACTCATCGCCAACGATTTAACATACTTGATAGGCTCGTTCGGCACGCGCGAGGACCTCGTGTTCTGGCGAGCCTCCGAGAGAGCGAGGCAGCTCGGCTGTCCGCGCATATACTTCTCCGCCAATTCCGGGGCGCGTATCGGCCTGGCCGAGGAGGTGAAGGCGCTCTTCAGGATCGCGTGGGAGGACGAGAACGAGCCGGAGAAGGGCTTCAGATACATATACCTCACGCCGGACGATTACGCGCGCCTGGCGCCGCTCAACTCGGTGAAGGCGTCGCTGATCGAGGATCCCGCGGGGGAGTCGCGTTACAAAATCACGGATATCATTGGCAAGGACGACGATCTGGGGGTGGAGAATTTGAAGCACGCCGGTCTGATCGCGGGGGAGACGTCGAGGGCATACGACGAGACGATCACGATCTCGATAGTGTCGTGCCGCGCGATCGGTATCGGTTCCTATCTGCTGCGCCTTGGCCAACGGGTAATCCAGATCGAGAATTCGCACATCATTCTAACCGGCTACCGAGCACTAAACGCTGTGCTCGGTCGTGAGGTTTACGCCAGCAACAATCAGCTGGGCGGTACGCAGATTATGCACAACAACGGGGTGTCCCACGCGATCGACGCTCGGGACTTGGACGGGGTGGCGACCGCCCTGAAGTGGCTGAGTTACTTCCCTAAGAACAAAGGCAGCCCATTGCCGATACTGTCGATCGTCACCGACCCGATCGATCGAGAAATCGCTTACATGCCCACGAAAACAGCTTACGATCCGAGATGGATGTTGGAGGGTAGAAATTGTACCGAGTCGAACGTTTGGGAAAGCGGCTTCTTCGACCGAGGCTCGTGGCATGTGAGTTTTTGTCTTTTTTTTTTCTTTCGCCGCCTTTCTCTCTCTTCTCTTTTCAAAGAAATATTTTTTAGAATTCTTTATACAATTTTTCAGCATTTTTTTATATAAATTTCAGAATTTTACAGAATTTTTATATAATTTCTGTAATTGTATTATATTTTTTTTTTTTTAGAAAATTTCTCAGATGCTTTACACGAATTGAAACATTTTTCAGAAGTGCTAAGAAAGTCTATATCTATTCTAAAATTCTTTATATATATAAATTCTAAAATATTCCAAGACCTCTTAGGTCATCCTTCTCATTCTTATAATTTCTAAAGAATATATAAAATCTGAAGAAGTAAGTTATTTTTTCAGAGCTTCATAAATCATCTTTATAAATTTAAAATATGACAAATTCTTAAAAATATTATGAGATAATATTATGAGATATGAGATATTTTTTTTCACCAGGAAACTCAGTAGTAAACTATATTATTAACTCGTTTTTGTTTTCCGGAACAGGAAATAATGAGACCATGGGCGCAGACGGTGGTCACGGGACGAGCTAGGCTCGGTGGCATACCGTGTGGCGTTATCGCCGTCGAAACGAGAACCGTTGAGCTGCACTTACCAGCCGATCCTGCCAATCTAGATTCGGAAGCTAAAACTATATCCCAAGCGGGACAGGTTTGGTTTCCGGACAGCGCGTACAAAACTGCTCAGGCCATTCAAGATTTCGGAAGGGAGGAATTGCCGCTGTTTATCTTCGCCAACTGGAGAGGGTTCTCCGGCGGCATGAAGGGTGAGTTACCATTAGCCGACGTCGCTCGATTAATCGTTGTCCCAATTTTCACCAACTGCTGCGATTATTCTCGCTTGCAGACATGTACGAGCAGATCATGAAGTTCGGCGCGTACATCGTGGACGGACTACGGCAGTATTGCAGGCCGGTGTTCGTTTACATCCCACCGAATGGGGAACTCAGGGGCGGCGCTTGGGCGGTCGTCGATCCTACGATAAATCCACGCTTCATGGAGATGTTCGCCGACAATACCAGTAGGGGTGGCGTCCTGGAACCCGACGGTATTGTGGAAATCAAATTTAGAAACAAGGACATCGTGAAGACTATGCACAGAGTCGATCTCGTTATACTGAAGTTAAAAGTACGTAAGCGATTTCCCATTTCTTTACATCATCTGATATATAAAGATACTCATGTGCGCGTCATAATGTATAACAATCTTTTTTTTATCGGATATAATTATAATTTTTGTGGACTCAGGTCGTCACTTGCACACAAACTTTTGAACACTGGCGACAAATGCGATGCCGCTTTTGCAGTTGGATAAATTCAACTGTAAACGCGTCAAACGCGACAGTGCTAGAAGTCACTACTCAGGCAGAAATGATCGGTCTATAGACTTCGATTCGACGTTTCTAAACATTGATTCGATGTTTATAGACTTCGAATCGACGTCTATGGACCGATTATTTGTGCCTTGATATACTTGATCTAGTTATTTCTCAAATGGCGCGTCATTTGACGCGTGACGCGCGCGTCAAATGACGCGCCCATGAGTAGATACCTTAACATTTATATATATAACGTTTTTTTTTGTAACTGTATTTTTTAGGAAAAATTATCGACCGTAAACACGGCGGAGGAACGAGCCGAGATCGAGGCGCAGATTCGGAAGCGCGAGCAGCTTTTGGAGCCGATGTACCGTCAAGTAGCCGTTTATTTCGCCGATCTGCACGACACGCCGGAGAGGATGTTCGAGAAGAATACGATTCACGAGATAATACCGTGGAAGAGCGCGCGCCGGCTGTTCTACTGGCGGCTACGCCGGCGACTCTTCGAAGAGGAGATCAAGAACGAGATCCTGTCGACGCAGCCCAGCCTCGACGTCAGGCAGGTGGAGGCGATGCTTCGGCGTTGGTTCATCGAGGACAAGGGAGCGACGGAGTCGTATCTGTGGGATCAGGACGAGGCCGCGGCCTGTTGGCTCGAGGCGCAACGTAGAACCGACGACAGTGTTGTATCGCGTAATATAACGTGCGTGAAGAGGGACGCGGTGGTGACGCGTATCAAGGAGGCTCTGGAGATCTGCCCGGAAATCAGGCTGGACGCGGTGCTGGAGATCGCGCACCGACTGCAACCGGCCGAGCGAGCGGAGTTGCAAAGAACTTTGACGCAGTTGGAGACGACGGGGCAGGAGCACCACAAGGACTCGTCGAGCGGCTCGTCCTGAGCGCATTTCGCGTAAGCGACGTACGTCCTGCCCTCCACGTTACACATTCATTCCAAGCTTATTAACATTTAAACGCGCCCATCGATAGTACAATTCATCATTCAAAATATATAATTATTTAATACCAATCCAAATCTGTCCTGGTATTAAGGGGGTAATAACTGAGAGTTAGATGATATTTCTCGAATAGCGGTCTCGATTTTAATTATTCAAATTTCAAATCTGGACACGCCATGACCACCTCGTGACATTAAATGTCGGGGTAGTACATTTTATTATAAAGTTGATGCTTTAAGAAATTCGAAAGAGAGTAGCAGATAGTGTCCGATTAGTCTGTTTAAATGATTTTCTTTGTAATCTCTTTGTACAAAGCGCTTCATGTATTTAGGGAAAAATAGAAAGGCGTGTCACTTACACGGAATTGTCGTTCCGTGACTGTGACGAATTTATAGATTATAGTTGTATATGGCAATACAAAGAGATTTATACGTCAAAATATCGCACGTTCCTTCAGCTACGGATTTCCTTGAAATTCGTGAAAAAATTTGTCGGAAGATTAGCGATTTTTTTTTTAAATCATCTGTTGAACTTGAAGGAATTAAACATCTTTATGTCTGATTATAAATCTGAAAATTAAAACAAATTGACGTTAATTCAAACAATCAAGATGTTGATAGATGCTAAGTAAATAATTAGATTATTTAATCATATTTAATAACAATCAAATTATTTATTTATAATTTAATAATATTAAATAACAATATAATTATTTACTTATGATTTGAATTGAAAATTCAGATATGCCAAGGTGCTGTTACATTATTGTAATATTTAACAATATTACATAAAAATCAAATTTATTAACTTATATGTAATAACATCTTAGTATATCCTAATTATCACAATAGTCTCGATTTTCCACAAGACTTTGATTAGTTTGATTAGCAAGACACCCATCATTCCGTATTCTGTATCTGAGAGAACATGCGTTATTAAAAGTGCGGTATTCTGTATATAATTATATATACACACGCGCGCAAATAATATAAAATGTATATTTATTTTTCGAAGGAAAACATTGTAGGAGACTTTGACATTGTAAACGATGCGCTCGCGCAACTGCCGCATTTAAATAACATTATCTCACGACAGACGCAAAAATGTACATGTATTTTATGTAAAACATTAATCTTTTTTTCTCTAATTTTTTTTCTCTACGTTTTAGGGAAGATATATACATATATATTCTTTTTCTTTTTCAAACAGTATCACATTCTTCATAAAAAGTGCCGTCGAGACACTGGAATTAAAATTTGTTTATTGTAACAGACAACTTATAGAATCACATGCATTTATTCGATCTAATCGACATGCATCACACGCATTCTTTGGTGCAGACAATATATCCACGTTCCTACTACGAGAAACATTCGCGCACACACACACACACACACACACTCTCTCTCTCTCTCTCTCTCTCCTAAAAGCCTTTTGTATATTTATATAACTTTTTTGTAAAATCACTATTCAGTAGACTGTACATCACGTATGTCTGAGAGAATACCTTATAAAAAAAATTATAAAATCTCACAATAATTCTCAAACCTACATAGAGGAGAGTATCCTCAAAAAACGGGTATTTGACTTCGATGTACATCCGTTAGGTCGTCATCTAAGGTCAGCAATACCATAAAGGAGTAAAACATAGCTAACGCCGAAAGAAAGTGCCAGATGTCATGGGAATCAAAAAAGTTCAATAGCGCGCAGGGTTTATTGTATAAGCGGGACTGGGCCGGTGTGAGCGCCCAAGAAATAGTTTTATGCACGAAGAAGTACAAGGCTGCGCCCCAAAACAGCATGGACAGGAAGATGTAGATCGCGGGTGTGAGAAGAATCCGTTCCCTGTGGCAAAGCTGAAAGCAAGATTTTCATATTAATATACACATAAACACGAAGAGTGACTCAAAAAATCGTCCGCTTTTTGGGCCCTCGATTTTGAGACTGAACTGTATGCCACAAATGATATCTTATAAGACATTAATTATAGAGAAGTTTCAAGTTGAGGTGACAATTGTTATCAGAGCTGGAGGAGGAGAAGGGGAAGGGGATGAAATCGAAGTTCGTTATGGAATTATCACAGGTCTGCGAGGTTCGGTATTTTAAGAAGTAGTATTTGATCGTAGTTTTACGTAAATGACGCTCGCTTTGGACGTAAAAAGATCGAGTTATAATAAGTGACCCTTCCCTCCCTCCAGCTGATAACAATTGTCACCTCAACCTGAAACTTCTCTGTGATTAATATCTCATTATAAAATACCATTTGGCACACAGTCCAGTCCCAAAATCGAGGGCCCAAAAAAAAAAACGGGCAAAAAAATCACCTTTCTTTGGGTCACTCTTTTTCCCAATTTCTTACGCGTAAGAGAGCGATGGGAAAAGAGAGAGAGGATGTACGTACCTTCATCATTATGTAAAAGAATGTGTATAAAATTAAGTTGGACATCAGTATAGCCAGTAAAAACGTAGCGAAATTGCCTTGCTGATACATGTATCCGAACACCGCGAGCGCGACGTTACATAAATTCGCCAATACGAGCATTATGAATCTCGCGGGATAGAGCGGCCGCAGTAGATGCCATATGCCGCAGCGTGCCTCGTGCCTGAACCTCTGCAAGAGAGTTGTTATTACCTCAAGTGGCGAATGGCGTATCTCTTGCGATACGGCAGACAATAACACAGGTCGAAACGGAGACACATACCTGTATTACTCTTTTAAGAACGCCTCTGTCGAATTTGCATCGTCCCATGTAATATATTTGTACAGTCAGAAAGAAGCATATTAGTAAATGCAGAATGGAAAATATTATCAAGAAGGTTTTAGAGCCATTCAGAACCCCGATCAATCCCGCGAATATTATGACGGCCAACATCCCGAACGTTACCGGTGCCCGGGCGTTTATGTCGGGATGACGATTTTGGTAAATCTTGATCATGCAGAGCACCGCGATCACGTACATGAAGCTGGTGTCTGGATAAGGAAATTAATTAATGATATGTAATATTAGAGACAATATACAGTTGTCCCTCGATTTACGCGGTAAATAATCCTTCCATTCACGCAGTTTCCTATCGTTTACTATAGGATGATTTGCTTCGAAAGTTTCGACATTCGAAAGTTATAATACTTTCAAATTTTTTAAAAATAATTACGTATATATATATATATATATACTTTGATATATGTATATATATTAATTTTTTTCTATTTACAATATTTGTAAATTTTTTTAATAAATTCATTTGACCGAACGTATTTTTCGAAACTTCGAAGCTTCGGCATTAAAATCGTCGAATTCTTTCGGAGCTTCGAAGTTTGGAAGTTTCAAAAAATACATTCGTGCAAATAAATTTATTCAGAAAATTTACAAATATTGTAAATAAAAAGAATAGATCGG
>NW_012028369.1:47710-53384 GCF_000956235.1 Wasmannia auropunctata | reverse complement strand
CAAAAATATAATAAATTAATATAATTGTTTCGACGTCATTAAATCTTCCTCAGCATAAAACAATCTTAAAAACAGAAAATTTAAAATCGTAAAATTAATAAAAATTATTAATTTTTTAATTAAATTTGCACGAATGTATTTTTCGAAATTTCGAAGCTTCGAATATTCGAAGTAAGTAAAAAGTAACAGACGTATCGTTTTACTTTCATTATTATTGGTTTTGTGCAAATATGTGAAATAAATATATTTATAACGGGCTTTTTTCGTACGTATCTTTTTTTTACTGGCAGGCTCCATTTACGTGATTCTCAACCGCGGAAAAAAAACCACGTGAAACGAATACTCCGCGTAAATCGAGGGATCAGAGTACTTTGCATTCAATGCTATACTTACCAAATTGAAAATTGCTACGGCTAGGGCACACGTGGTAGCTCGCCGACAGTATACCTTCCATTATTAGCGCGGTGCCCATTGCGTAGAACAGGCCGTAATGCTGCGGTATGCCGTAGCACTTGATTTTCTCCTTGTCCGGCTCGTTCCGCTCCCGTGAGTAAGTCAGAAATATGAACAGCAGGCCCAGCATGACATATCCGAAATTCGAGAACACGTGATTGAAGTCGGACACCAGGCCCAGCGGATGGGCGCACAGGAAGTTGTAGTAGCACATGTCCTGATTCCCGGTCGTGTGCAGCACGCGCTGATACGTCACCGCCAGCTGTACGACCGGCAGCGTGTAGAATATCGCGACGGTCGCCAGGTAATATAAATATAAACGGGACTTATGTCGCAGTATCCTCGGCTCCTTGCGCGCGAGATCGCAGACCGAGAGGATGACCTTCGTACGTATCACGTCCTTGTCGGAGAGAGCGTCCTCCATTAGATCTATGTCGTCCTCGTCCAGGGATGAATCTTCTTCAATAGAATTCCACTGATTCGGGGACCTCTTCTGGGACGAAATATTGCAATATTATTACATTGACATTGAATCGTAAACGTACTTAAAAAAAAAAAAACAGAACGCATGACATACAGGATGAGACACCTTTTTCTTGTTATTTCAGCATTTATTTGATTAGCATTAATCATACGTTCGCCTTGAAACTCCGAAATTTTTTCGTATCTTTCTTAATTTTTAAAATACCTAACTGTCACACTTTATATGCCTCACCCTGAAGTATATTTGAATTATATTACTATTAGTATTACCTCTTCCACCATCGATGGACTCGGCATGTGTTCGTTAACATCTTGGCTTTGTTCGTTTATCGGCTCTTGCGTCGCGAGTCTCTTGCTCTCTCTGATACTGAACACTATTTCGGCCGTTATATAGCAGACGCAAAAACCTAGTACAATTGCCGCCGCTAATGCCGACGCAACGACGTAGTCCCGCTTGGTGATAGTTGGGCTTACGATTAATGTAACGTTTTTGGTACGAAGAGGATTACTACTGGATAACCCATTGCAGTCGGTGTCCTCCCCTTTGACGACAAGTACAACGAAGAACCCTAACGGATAAGCCTCTCTCTGAAATATTATAACAGTTTTATAATATATTGTAACAACAATACTGTTGTATTATAATAGTGTATTACAACAATTTTATATTACATCATGTTGCATCCTTTAAAAGTAATACAACTTTTAAAAACGTGATTTTTGAGTTATTATCATGAACGAATTAAGTAAACATTATTCTATCAATCATCAAAAGTCTGGAAAACTTAATTTTAATTTTTGTGCAATAATAAGTTGAATTAGATCGCTAAGTGGATAACATAATTAAATAGAGAAAAGCTTTTCGCAATCGAGGCTAGATTTTGGTGTCTAATAATATTTCTATTAATTTCTTTCAGTTATGTCATTTTTGAAGCAAATCTGTGATAAGTATACATATACATATAAAATACATCAATCATCCTCGGAAAAATTATTATAGTTATAGCTTGCCGGTACTCAAACAAGTATTATAACAATTTTATATATATTCTAACAATAATAATTATAATACTGTTGTATTATAATAGTATATTATAATAATTTCATGTTACATCGTGTTGCATCCTTTAAAAATAATACAGCTAAATAAAAAAACGTGATTTTTGAGTTATTATCATGAACGAGTTAAGTAAACATTATTCTATCAATCATCAAAAGTCTGCAAAACTTAATTTTAATTTTTTTGCAATAAGTTATTAGATAATATAAGTTATTATCGCTAAATGGATAACATAATTAAATAGAGAAAAGCTTTTTGCAATCGAGGCTAGATTTTGGTGACTAATAATATTGCTATTAATTTCTTTGTGTCATTTTATATATGTATACATCGCAGTTTTACATATACATATAAAATACATCAGTCATTCTCAGAAAGGTTATTATAGTATAGCTCACCGGTACTGTAATACCTCCTTTTCTGCTCACAGTCTGCCAGTGCCCAGAGAACTCGATGTTTCGTTCCAAATCAAATACAGGACACTGAAAGGTATAGATTCATAAGTATTAATTGATTCTATCGAGGCCTCTCTATATACCATTGCGACTCACCGATGTATTTTGCACGGAGACGGTCATGCAGACGTCGTTATCCGATTCGACGCGAACGATGACTGACGAGTTCTCCTCTGGCTGAGATTGTTTCGAGAAGATGTAGCCATAATATATAGGTTCGGATGGAGAAATCTGCACCTCCACTTCTTTTTCGGAACTAGAAAGAGAATCAAATGGGAAAACTTATGAGCGAGCCATATTTTCGGCTTCGTTTCTTTGACGGTCCTGCGATCCTCGTGCAATATGTACCTTAAATAAAAGTCTGTAACTTCCACCACGCTGATCTCAAAGAAGATATTCTCACGACTGGCCGTGGAGATACCGACGATAACATACTCCTCATCATCTTGTGCGTATCGGTAATACTTGTTGGAGCACAGAGTACGACTAGTTTTATTGTATATCACAGTATCTAAATCCGCGCTGTTGACAAGCAGAGGTATCTGCCAGGACAGAATACCAGTTGTTTGACGCACTACTATTATCAGCGGCAAACTATGGGTCGCGTTGCTTTCTATCTTAATTCTCGCTGTTCCCATAGATACCTGCAAATATATTATAAATATCGCGGCATTGCTGCAATAGTGTCATATCTCGAAAAAAATGAAAACAAAAACAATTTTGAATTATTCATTGGAAAAGATGGATATTGGCGTGTACTTTTCGAGATATGACACTATTGCAGCAATGCCGCGATATATAAGCTTTAGCCACAATAATAAGTAGAAAATGTATTTATGAATGAATTAAAGCGTTTTCCAGCAAGAGACACACAGATGACACAGTGCAATACGGTGAATCATTTCATTCTCGTTGCATGCCAATATTAAACAAGAATGGAACTGTGCGTCAACTCTGTCTTTTGCTGGAAAATGCCTTTAGCTTCGAGACTTACATTGCTGGCAGGATACAAAAACACATATTCAACTGTGGCATTTGTGGTTTCTTGATATTTGTGTAAGTATTCCGCGTGGACGACGATCGGAGAGAACGGCGACGGGGACGACGAGGATGAAGCCACAGCCCTCGCGGCATCAAGAAGCAATAATAAACAGGCAACCAATCTCAAAGTGTTTTGCATCTCCGTTGATTTTGCTAGAAAAGATATCGAATGAATTCAGTAGACGTCCACTTCCGTGATTTACTTACCGTGGAATACTATGATATGTTATTGATATTGAACTTGGTATCGATATTGAAACAGTGATAAACTAGATGTGATACATATTGCAACTCCTGATAAACTACAGAATATTGAATTAAGGATAAGCTAGAAGATAAGCGCACGTACGCGAGATAAAATTATTCTTAGGTTTCCCGGTTTCGATTGGCATAAAGGGCAGGCAAAGATCGTTCTCCTTTTTCGCCATAAACGATATTGGGTTAAACTAAACATTATATTTACCCGAGCCATTGCTTTTGTTACTTATTATCGCGCGTGTATACAAATTCGGCTGGATCTACAATGTGCTCTTTTTGCTTCCTGCTTTCTAGCTTTTCACCTCTTGCCTTCTTCCCTCCTTGCGACCGTTTTATTGACAATCGTGTTTCTTATCATGTGTGTTTCCTGTCTCTTCCGAAGTTCGCGCGTCAACATTTATCCCGGGCGAAAATGAAGGATCAGGATATAAGAGGCAAAAAGTGGTAAAAAACAAGAAACAAGATGCAAAGAGCACGTTATAGATGTTGTTGATTCAGCCTATAATAATCTGCCTAAACATTTTACACATGTTGAGATACACTATTCTTATATCTCAATATAATACTTCGTTATTATATAGCCTTGGTCATAAATATAAAGCCTATCCTTGATTGCGGGAATTTTTCGCGGAAAGGCGATAATAAAAAAGCCAAAGGGGAGCTGGACTAATGATGACATTAAAACTATTATAAACAAATATTGTTTCTCAATAATTGTTTTTTTAATTTATTTATTTTTATTTTTTGTTAAATGTAGACACGTTTGTGTCAATTTGTGCGTGAACGTTTTCATATCACGTTATATTATTACGTATGACCAAAGCTGCATACATATATGTATACTTTTTTTTTCCTTCTACTCCACCGGCTGGTGGATTATAGCGCCTTCAACCTTCTTGCAAGGTTATATAGCGCACGCATATATATATACATTACATTGGCTTTTTGGTTATTTAATTCAGTCCAACAGTGTCACACGTACCGAAGCAACTTTTAACGTACAACCTTTAACTTTATTTCACTCTTTTATCACTGATAAATTCCCGTCTTGTCAAAGACGCAATAACAAAACGTAGCTCTGACCCGTTCGTCAACATTTGTCAAACACATCATCTCGCACAACTGCACACAACTGCGCGGCCATATGACCAATTATGGGACACGTTATGACATTAGTGACGGTGTGCACGTACACATGCACGCTAGGTCTATTTTTTTTGTGGCTGAACTAGTGTTACACTTTCTGTACTTAAAGTGAAATAGGTGTCGATGACGCAGAGATGTAAACATTGGAAGTGTGGCGGAAGCGAGAAGAAAATTTCTAGTGCTGCGCAATTCAATGCAACAATACAAAAACAAACTTATTATTCCTATAGGAGAGAGATTGACCATAGTATACGCGGCATACAGTAAAGATTCGAAGTTTGCTTCAATATAATCGTTTTAAAGTCTCAAGAGTTTCTTCGAAATCAGTCAATTCTTTAATTGAGTGTGATCTGTATACACCGTTCTAAAATTTAAATTTTCGCGATTTACAAAAATATCGAAAATATTTTCGATACTCGATATTTGCGTACAGTCGGTAAAAACAGCAATAATTATGCCGACAGCCGTAGATAATTGCTGACAATTATTATATATATGTATAATGCCTTAAGAGGATGCTAAAGCCGTCTGTTTTATCGACAAAAATACCATTTTTGTTGGATACAAAATACTTCGTATTAATCGCATAGAATAAAATTTCCTTTTCCACGATTAAAACACACATGCTAATGCATCTGGCTCTGGTGTGTTTTGTACCAAAAACAGGAAAAAATTAAGAAATTACAGATTTCGTTATCCATTCTAACCTCAACATGGCGACTAATACTATCAATTTACCAAAACGTTTACTTCGTGAAAAAATTAGGCAGGTTATATG
>NW_012028369.1:38991-47690 GCF_000956235.1 Wasmannia auropunctata | reverse complement strand
AGTTATCACTTTAGGTTAAACACTAATTGGAACATGTTCGGGTGCATGTGTTTTATACCGATTTATGACCACAGCTTCAAAGCGAGAAAATGTATCCGCCGGTCACAAAATCCGTACGTTTGATATTTGATGTATGTACATACATACAATAAAGAAATGAATATAGGTGAGTCGTTAAAATCAAATTTAGAAGCCTAAATAAAAATATATTTGAATCCTACAAAATCGTGTATATGTATGCGTGAGATATATTGATATGGTAATAAACATGACACATCACTACACACTACTACATCAATATCGCACGTATACATACTCACAAATTATCGGTAAAACAGCGGATTGTTGGAGTTTGATCTAGGGTTTAGGATCCTCTTAAGGCGATCCTAAAATCGTCTGTTTTATCGACGGAATGTGATTATTTTCCATGATAAAATAAACATAATTAAAGGCAACAGATATAAAAATCCTTCTCCACGATTAAAGTATAGGCATCAATGTAGTTCCGGTTGGTAGAGGGTTATGCTGAGAACGAAAAAAAAATTAAAATATGTAGATGTCCGTTTTACTTTTTCTTCAACATGGCGTCTAGCGCTGTCAATATGTGTCAAATTTGCTTCGTACAAAAATTTGACAGTTTGTTGGTACAAAATGATACCAGCTAGAAATACGAATTATATGTGCAAACAATGTTGAGTTCATTTTAGGTTCAAAATTTTAGGTTTGGATGCCTAATAAAAGAGATGCATGTTCTTGAAAATTTGTTACGATGTGTGCGTGCGATATCGATAGGTAGTAAACATGAACACATTACTATAAACTATTACATCAATACGCATACATACTCACAAATTGTCGGTAAAACAGCGACATTTTTAAAGTTTGATTCCAGTTTAGGATCACCTTAAGGCGGGAGCACAGCTTTTGCATAATGCTGCATAACGCACAAGACATAAGACATAAGAAAATCAACCAATCAGAGTATGAAATGAAGGTGATTTGATTGGTTAATTTTCTTATGCATTTTGTCTTGTGCGTTATGCAGAGTTATGCAAAAATCTGTGCTCCCTTTACTACTTTCATTGTAGATAGACCTTAAGAGAATCAACCAATCAGAGATATGAAATGAAGGACTCTGATTGGTTGATTTTCTTATGCATTATATTTTGTGCGTTATGCAGCGTTATGCAAAAGCTGGCAAAAGTCTGTGCCAGGACCTTAAGGCCCGGAGCACATGAAATAATGAAGCATAAGCAAAGCATAAGGCGGCTAGACCAATAAGAATCTTATGTAAATCAATGTGGCGACTTTATGTTGGCTGCTCATTGGTTCAGCGGTCTTATGTTATATTTATGCTTTGTTATGCTTTTTATGTGTTCCAGGCATAAGAGCGAATTCATACCTTGACAGAAAAGCGGAAAACAGAAAAGCAGAAGCCAATCAGAACTCGCGTTGGTAGTCAATAGTTTTTGCTTTCTACTTTTCTTGCTACCAGTGCGAGTTCTGATTGGCTTCTGCTTTTATGTTTTCCGCTTTTCTGTCAAGGTGTGAATTCGCCCTAAAACTTACTACTCTCATTGCAGATAAACCTAAAGCCGGTATCAGACTACGGATTGGAGATTGAGATTAAGATTGAGATTAAGATTGAGATTGAAGCTCAGCCAATGAGAGCACAGCAGACTGAGATTGAGATTGGAGTTTGGAAATTAGAATTCCGTCTATTTTTTCAATCTTCAATCTCAATCTTAGCCAATGGCTTGACGACTTTTTGGTCACGTGATGACTACTGACATATTTACTGAGAATGATAAAGCAGATAGAGGTTAAGTTCGTGCAATAATAAACGTGCAATTAAATTTCATGCACAGGTAAGTATTGTTATAAACAAAATTTAGTATATTATCTTAATAATATATGCAAATATGTATATACACCGAGCTGCTTTGTTTGCTGAACGCAGCTATATTATCAATCGCAATACAAATCGCAATCTATAATGTGATTGGACAATCTTCAATCTCAATCTTAATCTCAATCTTAATCTCAATCTCCAATGCGTAGTCTGATACCGGCTTTACTACATCTATTGTGTTTCGGGACTAACCGCTCGTGTGATACGGGCATTAAAGCGTGTCTCGCACTTGTCGCCCGACGTCGCCGCGAGTCGTCGCGCACGTCGCTCCGCTCGTCGTTGCGACTTCAGTCGCCACTCGTCGCCATTCGTCGCTGGTTGAACGCGAGGTAAATAATGGAGGAGTCGTGGGTTGTTATTACGTGTAGACGATAATATGGTTATTTGTATCCTGGCACGTAAACGCACAAGGTATCGGCGCTGCTCGTGGAGATGCGCCAGTTGAGACGCGCTTCCGCCACGTCGCAAATGTAAAGGCGACGCCCGCGGCGCGAGGACGCGCGAGGACCTCCCCCGGAGAGAGAGTGAGCGAGTGAGTGAGCGAGAGAGAGAAAGATATAGAGGGAAAGAGAGAGAAAGAGCGAGAGTGAGTCTCGCGGTTGTGTGTCGTAATTCGGAGTAAACAGCAACATACCCACCATCGCGCGAGACGTTCCCTGACCCATTGCGACACCCCGTTTCTCGCCTCGCCTCGCCGCAAAACGGGACAGGATGTGCCGCGGGTTCATCGTCGGGCGACATGAACGGTTCAGGAGATATTTTTGATAACGTTTCCCCATGTGACGTGAGGAGGAGTTCTTGACGTACGTTGGTGCATCCTCGCCCTCCCCTCCTCTCCAACCGTACACGCGTGTTTACTTGTGCCTGACGGAGTGAGCGAGAGGGGGACAGAGAGAGATTCTCGGGGGGGATCTCTCTGCTTTTCTTTTCCTTTCCCATTTTTTTGTTATTCATCATCATCATCATCATCATGGTGCACGGCAACATACCGAGCGCATACAAATATAACTTTTGGGCGGAGAGGCCCGGCGACGCGCACGAGCCCGCAGTGGTGGAACTCACGTGCCTGATGCCAAACGGTGTTGTCATACCGTTTGAGATCAACCGCAATATTACCTTAGATCAGATCAAGGAGGTGAGTAGTACACACAACGCGTGTATATATACGACACACGTAAATACCCGAGGTCTGTTGTTTACCCCGCTTTTGACTTTCCGCTTTCACTGAGCTCCAAATGTATGCAGCAATCAGAGAAAGAGAGCACACAGTGATGGCAACTATGTATATGTGTTTTGTACGTA
Source organism: Wasmannia auropunctata (assembly GCF_000956235.1). NCBI lineage: Eukaryota > Metazoa > Arthropoda > Insecta > Hymenoptera > Formicidae > Wasmannia > Wasmannia auropunctata. The sequence continues at coordinate 44,476 of NW_012028369.1, read as the reverse complement.
GTTAATATATATGGTTGAATAAGCTATTTTATAGCTAAGTTATAACAACGGTAAAATAATTTATTTTATTTATTACAACTATAAAATATTTTATAGCTAAGTAAATAATTTATTTTATTTATCACAACTATAAAAGCTTTCACTGAACTTCAAATGTATGCACTTGGAGAAAGAGACACAGTGATGGTAACTATACGTGTTTTGTACGTAGAATTAACCTTCTACCTTGAACACCTAATTTTTGGTCACTTGGAGTAGGATAATTCAGAACACAATTTGAGTAAAAAAAAAAACAACGAACAAATTACATATTTCAAAAGCGTTAAGAATAAAATTGTGAATAAGTTACATTCCATCAAATCTTCCACTCTAGTAAGCAATCAAATAACGAAAAACAATCGATATATTCATGACTGTACATAGTTGAATATTAGCTATTTTATAGCTAAATTATCATAACTGTAAAAAAATTTATAGTTATTGTAAGTATAAAATAGTTTGTTTAACTGTCCATTTATTCAATACTATATACATTAATTCCACATGTAAAACTTTTATAGTTGTCGCTTTTATAATATTGTTATATTTATCACAGTTTTTTTTCTCTGAATGTATCCATTTTATTTCAAATACGAATGTATACTAATTTGTAAAGAACAGACCTCTAGGGAGAACATTTTTCATCTTTCTCTTTAACTGTATCAGTGGAATATATATTTGCATTAGCGATTGCCATAGTAGAAATATGTGCTTGAATGTAAAAAAATATGACTATATTTGCATCTTGGGATGTGTCAACACTTGCTCACAATGCTCACGAGCATCATTTGTTCTTGTTTAATGTTTCATAAATAATAAGGATGAAGTGAAGTCTTAAGAACGTTGTAAGCGTCAAGTGGAATTCATCCTTAAGCGTCGTCTACAATGAGACTTAAGACTTAAGATTTAAAAAAATTGACCAGTCACAGTTGATTATTTATCTCACGTGAGAAGAATAATCGATTGCGATTGATGCAATTTTCTTAAAACTTAAGTCTCATTGTAGTCGCTTTATATAGTATAAAAATAAAATGTATATTTCTCTAACAATAATAAACATATTTCAGCAACGCATACGTTGTCCTAATAAAAGCGCTAATATAATATATTTAGTTTACATATTTAAATTTGTTTACTAGATGCATACATATGTATAACAATGTGAGCGCAAAATATTCAGTCAATGTACATGAAGTATTCCAAATGGTACAGTTAAAGGAATGTTATATGTGATCGTTATACAAGAAATATATAAGCTGATATGCTGCTATGTGGATGTGCTTGACAGGATCTGTGGGATGAGGCTAGCAAATATCCTCTTCATGGGACGCTGAAAGACGCGCCGTCGTATCTATTTTCATGTATTAACTCGAACGCAGAGATAGAGGTGTTGCGGGATGAAACGAGACGTCTCTGTGATATAAAGCCCTTTTGTTCGGTATTAAGAGTTATAGAACGCTCGGGTATAAAAAGTGATAGGAACTTAGACTCGCAAATCGGCGTCCTGATCGGCAAGGGGCTGCACGAGTTCGCCGCGCTGAAGAACTCCGAGGTGAATGACTTCAGATGGAAGATGCGACTCCTGGGCGACGACGTGGCGTTGAGCAGACAGAAGAGATGCTGGATGGAGAAGGTGCGGTATCAGTTCCCCTCGCGGATAGCGCCGACGCCTGCCGTACCTAAAAACATTGAGAGCCGTTTGAAGGACGGAAATATCGTTCTAGTTACTAAATTCGAAAAGTCAGAGGTAAGGTCAAAATTATGTATTTATGAGAAAAGAAAGAAACCGAGAGAAGATGGGAGTGACGTTTGAATTCTCAATGAAATGTTGTCGCACTGTCGCAGGTCGCGTTTACCTTTCAAATAGCACACACCACTACGCCCCCCGAGCTGCTCGAGGTGATCCTCAACAAAAGGGCGAATACTCTTAAGACTCGTGGCGAACAACCGAACGACTTTACGCTTAAGGTTTGCGGACAGGAGGAGTATCTGATCGGCGATAATATCCCGCTCATACAGTTCGGCTATATTCAAGATTGCCTGGCGAAAGACATCATGCCTACGCTGGTCACGCTCAGCAAGCAGAGTGTACCTGTGGACCAAGATAGCGCCTTCGACAATCCGGACGTGGATACGTTGCAACGTACGAAACCGTCGTCCTCCACGTTAACGTTACGTAAAAAGGGCAAGCACATCTCGGCGTGGAAGATCGAAGAATCTTTCGTCTTCACCGTGAACGGAATTTCTCGACTCAACTGCGATGCCGTACATCGTACTGTAGAGGTGTGCCGCGGTTTTTTTTTTTAATACGTGGACAAATCGATAAGTATCCCGTGTTTTGAGGACAGCATTGTTGATGCAAGTTGGCATTACCATCATGTGCTATTATCTTTCAATTGACGTCATACCAAATTTCAGAATGATTCATGCGATTCATAGAGCAGAGTGATTCATAGTTTTGACTTGACAGCAATTCGCAGTGAGCGTGTTTGGTGTTTTTCGATATAATGGAAAAGGAGCGATATCGATCCGTGACATTGACCGATTCGCTTTTTATTTTTTGGGATGGAAGAAATAAAAACGAAGATTGATGCCGTCTATGGTTTTTTCCATAGAAGAAACCATGATGTAAGAAAACAAGGTGAACCAACGCGCAAAAGCCAGCCAATCAAAATCCTGTCTAAAATGCACATATACAATAAAAGTATAAGTGTATAAGTGCTTTTTGCATTTTGGACAGGATTCTGATTGGTTAACCAAATATTGGCTACTGCGCATCTCTCAAGTTGGTTCACCTTATCTTCTTATATCATGGTTTTTTCCATCCAAAAATAAAAAGAGAATCGCGGATCGATATCGCTCTTTTCCACTGTATCGAAAAACACCAAACGCACTCACTACGAATTGCTGTCAAATAAAAACTATCGCCCGAATCATTCTGAAATTTGATATGGCGTTTTTTGAAAGATGGTAATGCCAACTTGCATCAGCAATGCCGCGTGTTTTGAAACACGGGTACTCATTGATTTGCCTACGTATTCCTTTGAAATAGGATTTTTCAAGATTACCGCTTTCTAATTTTCATTTCTTTCTTTTGTTCCTTTTGCACAGATTGGACTGCAAGCTGGCCTTTTTCACGGTGGAAAATCCCTCTGCGAAAGTAAAAAAACCAAAGAAATTATTGTAAGTTCCGACGGTAGCTGCGAATGGGAAGAGACTCTGAAATTCGACATTAAAGTCAGGGATATACCGCGGATGGCGCGGCTGTGCTTTGTATTATACGAGATCAGTAAAACCGCGAAGGGTCTGAAGAGCAGGAGACTGATTAGAGATTCGAAGCAGGAGTTCTTCATAAATCCTCTATGCTGGGCGAATACGACGATATACGATTTTAAGTCTCAGTTAAAAACGGGTGCTATGACGTTGTACACGTGGACGTACGCGGAGGATATACAAAATGATGATTTGCTTCATCCCCTCGGGACAGTGGTCTCCAATCCACACATAGACAGGGCGGCCGCTCTCATGTTAACATTTCCAAAGTAATTATCTGCTTTCTAATTTACCAAGTGACAATAATACAAAGTGACAATAGTTTTGGCCGTAAGTATTGGGCACTCACACAAATTGACGTCAACATTCTGTATCTAACGAAAATTAAATTGAAAAATGGTTTTATGGAAAAAGATTCGTTTTTATGACAATTTTAATAGTTTATTAGTTCTCTGTTGACTTTTATTATCGGCCTTTTCTCGAAAATTTTGAGGGTGCAATAAATTGAAGGTGCTTTATACTTGTGGCTAAAGTTTGTACTTGTGGATTACATCAGGCGTCACGTCTACTCTTGCTATTTTACAGCTACGGAAAGGATCAATGTGTCTTATATCCCACGCCGGAGAAAATGGTAGAATATGCCCAAACATTGCGAGAACAATCTAACGAGCGCTTGGCTAAGGACGAATTAAATCAGGAGTCCGATGTGAGTCAACAGTTGGAACAGTTGAGATTGCTAGCTGACCGGGATCCGCTGCACGAATTGCACGAACAAGAGAAGAAGACGATGTGGGCGCTGAGGCATCACAGCCTTCGCGAAATCCCGACGCTTCTGGCGAAACTGTTACAGTGCGTCGAATGGAACGATCACAGGTAAGAGATTAATTGATTGGTCGCTTAAATAAAATTGTTGAAGTGAGAAAGAGAGAGGGAGAGAGCGAACGAACAGATTAAAAGACCCGTGAACATTTGTAGAGAAGTTGCGGAGGCTACAGCGCTTATACAACAATGGCCGAAACTGCCAGTAGAGAAAGCGTTGGAGTTGTTAGACTACGCTTACGCTGACCAAAACGTCAGAAATTTCGCCGTACGCTGCTTAAGAGACGTTACCGACGACGATCTCAGTCTCTACCTGTTGCAGCTGGCCCAAGCCCTGAAACACGAAAATTACTTGGCCTGTCCTTTGACAGAGTTTCTCTTAAAGCGGGCGCTTAACAATCGGAGGATAGGTCACTTTTTATTTTGGCATCTCAGGTCGGTGGCAGCAGCATTTTGTACCCAATATTATTGTTTGCTTATTTATTATAATTTACAATCTTTTCCGATGTATCAATTTGTTGCAAAAACAAGTTGATAATCATTTCATATTCTTTTACCGAAAACTTTTCTTTAAATTGTTTAATCAACATATTTTCAAAAACAATATAAACCGAGGCGCATGTGAGGTGACAGTCGAGATCGAAAGATGGGTCGACCGCTTTTACGTGGAGCCTCACGGAATATCCTGGATGCCTTATACTCTTATAATATTTACTCACTGCTCGCATTTCTCGAAAATTGGTATTAGGTCAGAAATGCAGGTTGGCGCAGTGTCCGTTCGTTTCGGCCTCATACTGGAAGCATATTGCAGAGGAAGTCAACAGCATATGCTATCGTTATTTAAGCAGATGAAGTGTTTGGAGAAATTACGGAGCGTCTCGCAGCAGGTGAAGCAGAAGAAGGATCGTAAGCTGGCCCTTCAGGGCTTTCAGGACATCATCCAGGAGCAGCACTATCAGGAGGCGATATCCGACGTTCTTAATCCCCTCGATCCGAGCTTCCGATGGAATCGCATTAAGTGAGCTCGCCATTCTCGCTCGTTAAGGAGTTACACCACCCCTGAAATTTTGAAATAATACCTTAAGTTCATGAATTTTTTGTGGGTAAATGGATAACTTTATTTAAAATTTGCTTAAAGGACATTATCGTACACATGTAAGAAATCAAAATAATATTTTTATTTTTTTCTTATGTCCAAAAGAGCGGCGCACTGGCTAACGATTGCTTTTTTTTTTTTTTCTATCGGTGTACAGGATTCCAGGCACACGATTTGACCTTGAACAAAACACAAAGAATTTTCATTATCTACATATTAAAAGACTAGAGAAGTACGTAGGGATTTTTTAAAATATTG
>NW_012028369.1:35666-38971 GCF_000956235.1 Wasmannia auropunctata | reverse complement strand
GCTGCCATTTCGAGAAAAATCAATATTAAAAAAAAACTCCTACGTACTTCTATAGTCTTTAATATGTAGATAATGAAAATTCTTTGTTTTGTTCAAGGTCAAACCGTGTACCTAGAATCCTGTACACCGATTTGAAAAAAAAATAGAAAAAAGGGATTTCGCAAGTAGGTCAGTGTGCCGTCATTTTGTACATAAAAAATTAAAAAATATTTTTTTAGTTTCTTATATATGTACAACAATGTCCTCTAAACAGCTTTTAAATAAAGTTATCTATTTACCCACAAAAAATTCCAAACTTAGGTATCGTTTTGAGGCCTCAGGGGTGGTGTAACCCCTAAGCACGGTGATTTCTCACCATTTTTGTATGCTCACCATCTATCTCGTCTTCTTTTCGGTTAGAATCGAGAAATGCCGAGTAATGGACAGCAAGATGCGTCCGCTCTGGTTAGTCTTCGAGAACAGTGATCCTTTTGGCGAGGACGTTTACTTAATCCTCAAACACGGCGACGATTTGAGGCAGGACATGTTGACGCTCCAGATGCTACGTATTATGGACAAGCTCTGGAAGAAGGAGGGCCTGGATTTACGTATGAATCCATACGGTTGCATATCTACGGAGAACAGAGTCGGGATGATAGAGGTGGTGCTGAACGCGGAAACAATCGCGAACATTCAGAAGGAAAAGGGCACATTCTCTGCAACGGCGGCCTTCAGGTGAATAATACGTCGCGAAGTGACACAGTTGGAAAGCTTATATTAAATGTTTATTTTTTCTAACATATTCATCTTGTGTTAAATTAACACAAAATAAAAACGTTGAAAAATAATAAACATTTTGTAAAAATTAACACAAAAAATATAGCACTTTGACATAATTTGGAAACAAATTGTGAAAATATTTCTTCAGTAAAATTAACATATGTTAAATTAAGACATATAATCATTTTTTATTCATTTATTCTTACAATTTATGTTTTAAAGCTACATTATTTTTATATTATTTATTCACCTATTTATAAATTGTATTATTTTAACATAGAGATATTAAATATCATTTAAATTTAAAATCTTAAAATCACAAAATATTAAAATATCACGTTAAATCACGTTAAATTAAATAATGTTTGTATATTAAAAATTTAACATAAAATATTGACAATAAGCAGATTTGAGTGGGCCATTTTTAACACAAATATAAAATGTTTTTTTTACTGCGTATCGATATAATTCGATAGATACATATCGGACTTCTTCACAATTTCTTTGTCTGCATTTACAGGAGAGGTTCCTTATTAGCTTGGCTAAAGGATCACAATCACACGGAAGCGGCGTTAAACAAGGCAATCGAGGAATTTACCTTGAGCTGCGCGGGTTACTGCGTGGCGACGTACGTTCTTGGGATAGCCGACAGACATTCTGACAATATAATGGTTAAGAAGACCGGGCAACTGTTTCACGTCGACTTCGGTCACATTCTGGGCCACTTCAAGGAGAAATTCGGATTCAGACGCGAACGAGTACCCTTCGTGCTGACCAACGACTTCGTGCACGTTATAAACAAGGGTCAAACGAAGAAGGGGCACGCCGCCGAGTTTCAGAGATTTCAGAATCACTGCGAGCAGGCCTTTTTAGTTCTGCGCCAGCACGGAGGACTTATACTGTCTCTGTTCGCGATGATGATATCTACCGGGCTGCCTGAACTCTCGTCGGAGAAAGATCTGAATTATCTTAGAGATACCCTGGTACGGTGGTCGTCAGATACATTTTAATACATGCAATAATACAGGGAGTCCCGAGATTCGCGAATCAACATATTATAGCAAGAAAGTCTTTGAAAAATTAAGTGAGAAAGTTATTTGTTAATTTTTATTTTAAGCGGTACTTTTTGAGATGTAAGAGTTTAAATTTAGCCAATTGTAGAGATTAGTATACGCGCGTGAAGTGCGCCACCGCTAACACTATCGACGCGCTCACGGACGTGTTTACGTTTAACCATAATCTACAATTGGCTAAATTTAAATTCTTATATCTCAAAAACTACTGCTTAAAATAAAAATTTACAAATAACTTTTTCACTTAATTTTCCGCAGACTGTCCTGCTATGATATTTTGATTCGCAAATTTCGGGACACCCTGTATATACAATTAAAACGACGTAAATCGAGCGCAATAATGAAATAATGCACTTGAATGTGTATTTACAGGTCCTAGAAATGTCCGAAAGCGAGGCGCAAAAGCATTTTAGAAGCAAATTCGACGAGGCCCTCTGCAACTCGTGGAAAACGTCGTTGAACTGGGCGTCGCATAATATGTCCAAGAACAATAAGACTACATGAATAGCAACAACGTCGCCGACAGCGTGAGTGATCCTACGCATCGAAGACTACTGTCATGACGTCGTCGTGAACGTTACGTCGCGCTACAAGACGTAACGTTAAGACGTCGTGACACATTTGACGAGCACGTCGCGTCTGGGCTGCTGCTTGTCCGAGGCTGGAGCGAAAGAAAATAAATAAATTTAAGGCTGTCGTTTTCGACGACGGCGTTGTCGTCAGGATTGGAAATCGACGACCGTAACCAGTATTTGAGACTGTATATAAAAGTGATATATCGTTGCTGCTAGTATCAGTGGACTCGGTACTATCGAGAGGTGATTTAGTAAAAGTTTTTTTTTTCCCGAGACTCATTGTCAGATACACATTCGTATAGTTTTAGAGCTACTTTGTGCTGCACAAGTCGGTGCCTACGTTCAAACACGATAGTACTTTTCTTAATCACGGACGTACGGTACATATCAAATTGAACGAGAGAATTCTTTTAAATTTCTTCTCGATTAAAACTTAATTTAAGTTTTGAAATTTTGGAGCTCTATATCGATTGATTCTAAATCTTAAATTGTTAAAAAAAAATCATCGATCATTACAAGACTATTTTCATTTTGTTAGACAGTTAAATTTTATTAAGTTGAATATCGTTCTAAAAATCGTTTATTGCGGTACGCCAAAAGCCTGTGATGGTACACACGCGAATGTCACTTGCAACAATAAACCGCTAAATATCTCATTGCCGTCTCGTTAACATAAAGGAATCGATCTTTACATACATGTAATAAAATAAACATTTGCTGTATTTCATTTACAAACGCAATACGAAATGACATGCGCCGCAACATTGTTTAATTTGAAAAAAGCGAAGGAGTTTGGGAGATGATTGTTTAAGTAACGGGTGATACGGTTTATTCCGTACCATCCCAGACGGCATATCTAAAATTGGAACCATAGACGAGTTGGAAAAAATGATAGGGG
>NW_012028369.1:18739-35646 GCF_000956235.1 Wasmannia auropunctata | reverse complement strand
GGGGGGGGAGAAACAAAACATTTCAAATAATGACCTTTTTTTTATTAGTCAAAATCAATTTTACGTTTTGCTAACACTATTAAGAAATAAACATCTACAATACATTAAATAATATGATAATGAGTATTCTTATGTTAGATATTTGAATTATTACACGGCGAAGAGAGCGGTTGTATCGCCATTATGGGCACATACGATCGCAGACAGTAAATGAACGCGCTAATTTTAATTCGTCGCGCCAACGTTACATGGCATATCGTCTGGCCGACGCTTTTTCACAATTGTTTTGATCAGAAATTATTAAAAAATTATTAAATTATTATTGAAAAATTTTTGGTTAAACGAAAAGGTAAAAATGATTATGGTGGGTCGTCGCCCCCTCCCCCTCCACCCTCCTACTTAATTGTAAGTCGGCGTCTATATTTGGCATACAAGTTGTCTCAAAGTCTTATATCCCGATTTTAGACATGATGCCGTCGGGGATTGGCAACGACAGTGTGATAACCCAAAGCAATATCTATTTTGCGAAATTGCCCAAAACAGTACCCAGTGTCATGACCAAGACGATCGGTTTGGGACGATCTTAATCGAAATGATCGAATGCAGTTACAATTCGACTACCCGGTGCGAATCTCGAACGCGGTACGTGCAATAAAAATCCAATTTTATAATATAAATAAATATAATTGCGATTGCGATTTCCGATTTCGATCTTCGGAGATTCTCTTCAGCTGGTGGTCTTTGGTGGACTGTATCCGAAATATAAGAGGATCTCGGTAGAGCTCTAAACCGATTTTGGAAATCACATAATCGGTATAATTATTTGTACTGTAAAATTTGATTTGTATGTATGTACAATCGCGCTTCAGACTGGTCATCGTGTTATAACTACCGTTGTATCTTAATGCCTAGTTCACGGTGCGAGCTACTCTGGCTTGTCAGTAAGCTAATAATTGGTCTCCAAATTGGACGATTTACTACTCGGTTTTTACAATACTGACCCTTGTTGTTTACACTAGCTTGCCAGTAAGCCAACACTGAAGCCTCTGAACTGAATGGTTATAGTTATCTATCTCAGCTCCACTATTTGGACAGTTGCTGGCCATACTGATGCGTTTACTACAGCCAGTAGCTGCAGGTTTATCTGCGTGGTGTGGGTGTAGACAGATAATACAAAAATATTTGAAGTAACTAGCAAAGCCAGTTACTTGCCCAACTCGCGGACGATCTATTATTTATACGAAATAGCTGATCCCCCCCCAGCTCCTGATCCTCACCTGCGAACTCGCACCGTGTAAACTAGACAACAAAAGTACCAAAGTAACAGGTAGATTTGAAATAACCGAATATTTGCTTTGCGAAGACAAGCGGAACAAATTGCCGATTTGTGCTCTGCCGACCGAAGATATTTTTCTTAACGTCCACGTTCAGAAAGGTTTACGTTTATACAACGGAAAACGATACATTTCGCGCTGGTGACTGGTAAAATTTCTTAGTTATTATCACGCGCGATTGTCGTGAATCCGAAAATACATATACGCGAAAATAACGAAAACAAAAGCCACTACGAGAGAGAGATATATATATTTTGATAAATATACTGCAATATATTATTATTATTATCCACATATTAGCGATAGAGTTACATCGATAGGGCCCATTCATACTTCAGCGCTATCCTACGTAATAGACAGCTACGCTTTCTAAAACGGCTCTAAAAAAATACGCACGACCGTACTGCGCGCGCGCGCTCCTCACAATGTATTATAAGATAAGATAATGATCTCTAATACACTAGGAAAAGGAAAAAAAATAATGCAGATTGCGTCAATGCTGCATATCCATATCATCATCCTCTTACTAGCGCACCATATTTAAATTGTCGAGAGGGAGAGATAATAGCGAACGAGAAAGGAAAGAACTTTATATATTAGGGTTGGTGATTTGCTTCGAAGGCTTCGACATTCGAGCTTCGAAGATTCGAAGCTTCGGCATTAAAATCTTCGAATTCTTTCGAAGCTTCGAAGTTTCGAAAAATACATTCGTGTATAAAATGAATTTCTTCAGAAAATTTACAAATATTGTAAATAAAAAGAATTAATATATGTATATGCTCAAAATATATGTACGTAATTATTCATAAAAAATTTGAAAGTATTATATAACCCGAAATATTACAAATTAATAATTAAACTTGATACATATAATGATAAATAAGGAAAGATAACGATCGATAAAACGAATCGAATTAAGAAAATTCGGAAAATTGAAAATAAATTTATTCTTAAATAAATGAATAAAAATATAATAAATTAATGTAATTGTTTTGGCGTCATCATTAAATCTTCCTAAGCATAAAACAATCTTAGAAACAGAAAATTTAAACTCGTAAAATTAATAAAAACGATTAATTTTTTAATTAAATTTGCACGAATGTATTTTTCGAAACTTCGAGGGCACCTTAAACTTCGAAGCTTTGAATATTCGAAGTAAGCAAAATGTAACAGCCCTATATTTTATACACGTAACATTATAGATAATACACGCGCGTATGCACACATCCTGAAGCCTCTTTGATTCGATATTTTTTTCCCCCTGCAGTGCCGCTTTTCGATCTCTTTGTAGACGGATTTGGCCCCACCACGGAGCGTATAGATAGGGCTGCAAATATGCAATACGGTATGGCCGTGATACGGAGAGGGGCTCACGTCGTTCCGTTTTCCTCCGACCAATCTCCTACATGCGTATATACCGTGCACGCGCGTTCTTACACACTGTACGCAGGTGTACACGCGGCGTCCGCGATACCGCAATATTCCCGGGGAAAAGAAGCCGGGCCCGCTCCTAGAACGTGTTTTCGCGTTACGTCGCGAGCAACAATCGCTCGTAATCTGCTATTTTTTCTAATTTCTTTATCGTTTCGCAACATTCGGAACATGTAATTTGATATGAATACGAAACGTGCATAGATCTTCTGTATGGATCAGTGTCTGTTGTAAATAAAATCAACTCTGAAGCCTGAATCTCCTCTTGATTGCAATCGTTTTTTCTTTCTTTTTTTTTTTTTTTTTGAGAAGCGTCGACGTCAAGTGAATTTCAGCGGAATAGGGAAAAACATTTTTATTTAATCTTAGAGACTCGTATTTTAATCAGTGTACCGAATAAAAGAACGAGGGACAAGAAAAATGACGGCTACCGAGGAAACGGAGCCGTTGATATCCACGACGTCGGTGTCTTCCGTCAGTAAGACCCAAAGAGTCACTTATCATACGATTTCCTTCGTAAGTACGACAAGCGAGATAAAATACATATATCATGTGATATGATCGTCGCGTTCGCCCAATACGACGATCGAGCGACGGCGAGTCGACGCAATGATCTTGCGATAGAAATGATTTTTTAGTTGAAACGCTCTCTCGTATATTTTCTTTTGAACTTACTGTATTTTACGTGAATATTTCTATTCCCGCACACACACGCACTTTTGATACCTCTCTTAAACTCGGCGCAGACGATATTCATGTCTATGGCTTCGTCAGGTTCGATTGTCTAACGCATGACGTAATAATTAGATGCTCTTCTTTCTTTGAACAAAAACGCCAAGGTAGATAGATGATTTTCAATTAACAATTGAAAGTAATGGGACTTTGGCAAATTAATTTTTAATGTTAAAAATTAGAAATGGAAAGACATAAGATAGCCTTCCCGATATTTTATATATACAGAAAAATTTCGAAATTGGCTAAGAAGAAAAATTATACATAAAAAAACTATTTAATAGCTTTGAAATCTTAAAATTCTTTAAATAATTTTTCAGATTTTACTTCCGTAATAAAATAATCTTATGACTTTTTAAAACATTTCTTAGTTTTTTTGTGCGAATTGAAACACTTTTCAAAAATATTAAGAAAGCATATATCTTTTCTAGAATTATATATATATATATATATATATATATATATATATATGATTTTTCTGAAATATTCTGATTCCTCATTCATTAATTTTTTTTAAAAAAACTTATAAATTTTGAAGAAGTTTAATGTTTATTTAGAAATAAATTTAAAACTCAAAAGAAACTTTTAAAAATATTAGATAAACACGAAGAAAATGATCATGTATTATTGTCTTTGAAACATTAGTCGACAGTATTTAATGGAAAATAATTTTGTTAATTCGGTGAGTATTAATGGAACAAATACGCCATGCTTTTGTTTTAATAAAGTGTTATTTGTTTCATTAATACTGTTAACGAATAAACAAGATTTTTTTAAAATTAGACTGCTGTTAGTTAATACTGTTAATACAACGCCATTTATACATTTTTTCCATGAATTCCCTAAATTTTTTTTATCAGGAAGTACTCTGTATACAAATGGAAAGAATATTAATAAAAATGTATTTGTTATATTATTTATATTAAAATAAAGTTAAAGGGGGAAAATAAAATCGATTTTTTAACGATCGTTATAGGAAGGTAATGAAAGAGATGCGTTGCATGGCGGAAGCTTGGAGAACACTTTTGACCTTAAACTGATTTCGAGCCCGTCGACAGCCGCAGATTGCAACAATGAAAGTTTTGGCAACAATATTACGTACACGTGGAGCGACGTGAACGTGTATTATAGCGTGAAAAATGATAGAATTTGGGATCGGCTGACATTCAAGACCAGAAAATCCGTCGCGCAGAAACACATATTAAAAGATGGTAAAATAAAGAAAAAGAAGCAACTTGTCGCTTCCTCCCTTTTTTTAACGTACTTGCGTACAGTTTTGCAAAATACAGCAGTCCAATTTTTATTGTATTTCGGAATAAATCGTTATAGTATGCGGAGTAGCGTATCCCGGCGAACTGCTCGTAATCATGGGCGCGTCAGGCGCAGGCAAGACGACCTTGTTGAACACATTGACGTTCCGTTCAGCACGCGGACTGTCCGCGTCCGGTCTGATGGCCGCCAACGGCCAGAGGATATCGCCGGGCGTCCTCACCTCGAGGATGGCTTACGTGCAGCAAGACGATCTGTTCGTCGGCACGCTGACCGTGACGGAGCACCTAATGTTCCAGGCGGCAGTGCGGATGGATCGGCAAATCCCTCGTAATCAGAGAATTAAACGAGTTAACGAGGTCATCGACGAGGTAGCTTGATCGTATTGTATTAGCAAACATTCTTACTGAAGATTTGCAAGCGAGAACATCCAAGATTTTCCGTTTTCTAATTTTTTTTTTTTCAATTACACTATTCAGGCCTTATTAATTTTTTCTCGCGCAAATATACATAATGCGGTCAATATGTCTTGAAAAAAATATAAAGTATAAAATAAGAAATATTTCAAAAAGATACTTTAAACATTTTTTTTTAATTCCAAATAGGATCCTTTACAATCAATACTTTACATCGTTCTGTCCTCATTTTTAAACTTTGCATCGCCGTTAATATACCCGGGAAAAAAAGTTCTATATATAATTATATATAATTATATGCAAAATATGTCCATATATGTTTCTTTCCTTTGTAAAATTATTCTTTAATACAAAATTAATAATAATAAGGAAACATAAATATATAATAATAAGAAAGAAACATAAAAAATAATTAAAAGAATAATTTTTACATTGATTTCTTTTACAAAAAATAAAATTTAAAGAAATGAGAAAAATTGCTTATACATATATATAATCATATATAAGTGATCAAAAATATACATATATGATTATATATGAACAATTTTTTTTATTTCTTCAAACTTGTATTTTTTGTAAAAAAAAAACAATGTAACAATTATTCTTTTAATTATTTTTTATGTTTCTTATTATTATCAATTTTGTATTAAAAAATAATTTTACAAATGAAAGAAACATATATGGACATATTTTGCATATAATTATATATAATTATATATGGAACTTTTTTCTCCGCGTATTTCTTTTTTTATAATCGTCTTTAATTAACCGGAGTTAATGAAGCCGTCTTAGCGGTTTCAATTTTAGGAATATCGAATCTTTTGTCTTTCAACTGCAATTTCAGCTTTCGGAAATTGATTATGTATTCAATGACGTCTCTTTCGAAAGTAGCTCGCCCTTTCGAAATGTCGAAACACCGTGATCGGGATACCCGGCAGGGTGAAGGGCCTCTCGGGAGGCGAGATGAAGAGGCTGTCCTTCGCCTCCGAGGTACTGACCGATCCTCCGCTGATGTTCTGCGACGAGCCGACGTCGGGCTTGGATTCCTTCATGGCTCATCAGGTCGTTTCCATTCTGAAAGCACTGGCGGGTGAGTTTGAGCCGATGAAACTTCCTTATACCTGCCTACCAGCAAAGCTCTGCAATCAGTGCATGGCAGCATTTAAAGGATTAATAAATGAATAAACGAAATTCAACAGCACGTGGTAAAACAATCGTCGTCACTTTACATCAGCCCTCCTCGGAGCTGTTCGCTCTGTTCGACAAGATTCTGCTGATGGCTGAGGGGAGAGTCGCCTTTATGGGTACAGCCGCGCAAGCTTGTGCCTTCTTCAAAACGTAAGTTCAGTGTCAAAAAATGCATCTCTCGGCCGATTTAAATCGGCGTTTTGTCGCAGCCTCGGTGCCACCTGTCCCAGCAATTACAACCCTGCCGACTTCTTCGTGCAAGCGTTGGCCGTGGTGCCGGGGCGCGAGCTGACTTGCAGGCACGCAATCGAAACGACGTGCGACACCTTCCGGAGAAGCGAATACGGCGCGAACATCGCCCTGCAGGCCGAGATTGTACACGGCGAATTCGAGGACACTCTCAAACGGTTCGAGCACTCCAAGAATTCCGGCCGAGTTTACAAGGCGAGCTGGTGCGAACAATTCCGCGCGGTTCTATGGCGATCCTGGCTGTCGGTGATCAAGGAACCGATCCTCATTAAAGTCCGCTTTCTACAGACTATCGTACGTTTTTCTCCCATATTAATCTATTTGCAAAATGAAAAGGAAGATTAAAAAAACTACACAGAGCTGCACGTTACCATATAACCCTGTAAAAACTATTTAATTAATAAAATAACTTGTAACACAAATAAGTAGAATAGTGCCACTATATGGTTAAAACTGGATCTTGGTGCCTAATAATATTAATTCTATGTAAATTTACATATAAATACATCTTCAGTTTATAAAAATAATTAATATTTTAATTCTCTATGTCCTTCTATGCTCGCGAATAATCGCGTCATTGACAATTGCAAATATAACAGAGAGAGATAATAGTTACGAAAGAATGAATTTGAATTTTCTGCTGCAGATGGTCTCGCTGTTGATCGGCGTCATTTACTTCGGTCAGCGAGTAGATCAGGACGGCGTGATGAACATCAACGGCGCTCTGTTTATCTTCCTTACCAATATGACTTTCCAGAATGTCTTCGCAGTCATTAATGTGAGACTTTAAGTCTTAAAAAATCGTATTTGTAATTCCAATTTCAGCAATGATCAGAATCTACGTGAGAGGACGATAAAATTAATATTCTATACCAATTTAAATTTTTATTAATATAGATTTACTTTAATCTCGATTTAATTTAATTTTTATCCTTTTTTAATTCTTACAATTAGTAGAATTACTATCAAAATTTACTATATTCTATTAAAATTGAGAAAATGATGAAAAGTAAGTTAAACTGACATGAAAGTTAATCTACATTGCATGGTAGACATAAAACATACATGTGCTGGGCACAGGTTTTCTGCGCTGAGTTGCCGATATTTCTTCGCGAGCACAAAAACGGCATGTACCGCACCGACGTCTACTTCATCTGCAAGACGCTGGCGGAAGCGCCGATATTCTTAGCGATACCGCTGATCTTCACCGCCATCGTTTATCCCATGATCGGCCTCTATCCAGACGTAAAGCACTTCTTCGTCGCTGCCGCTGTAGTAGCCCTCGTGGCCAACGTATCGACTTCATTCGGTAATCGAGAACTTAAGGGGGATACTTCACCTTTGCCGGCCGTAAAATTAGCACTTGTTTCATGAATTTTTTTAAGGAAATTTATTATATACAGTAAAACGTGGGTTTTTGCATAAACTTATATTATATATTATTTAAACAGCAAAAAATATTTTTTATTTATATAAAAATGTATTTTAATTCCTCCAAATGGCGATTGAATGTGGCATGTTTTTCGAGCTGACGGAAGTAATTACGATAAAACGAATTAAGATATCGACTTGATTCTTTTTTTCTCTTGATCCTAATACTTTAACGCATGTCATGAACTAAAATG
The DNA here is from genome assembly GCF_000956235.1 of Wasmannia auropunctata. Lineage (NCBI taxonomy): Eukaryota > Metazoa > Arthropoda > Insecta > Hymenoptera > Formicidae > Wasmannia > Wasmannia auropunctata. The sequence goes on along the minus strand of NW_012028369.1, from coordinate 27,402 downwards.
ATGTCAATTGCGCTTGTAATTTGTAAAAATGGTAGCATTTGAAAAAAGAATTTTTTTACCCTAAAAATTTTTATTAATAACAAATTGAATGTTTGTTGTAAAATTATGATTTTAGTTCACGCCATGCGTCAAAGTATCAAGAGGAAAAAAGAATCAAGTCGATAACTAATTCGTTTTTTTTTTCGTAATTACTTCCGTCAGTTCGAAAAACATACCACATTCAACGTCACTTGGAGGCATTAAAATACATTTTTATATAAATAAAAAATATTTTTTTGCTGTTCGAAAAATATAAGTTTATGCCAAAACCCGCGTTTTACTGTACATAATAGATTTCCTTAAAAAAAATTCATGAATCAAGGGCTAATTTTACGGTCGGCAAAGGTGAAAACCCCCTTAAGGAAACATTTGCATCTTTTTTTAAAAAAATAATTACTTAAAATTTTATTTCTCTCGCAGGCTATTTGATATCTTGTATCAGCAACGGAGTATCTGTGGCGCTCTCCGTCGGTCCTCCAATTATAATACCGTTCTTGCTCTTTGGCGGCTTTTTCCTAAATACAGCGTGAGTATATCTCAAATCGTCTCGGACGACCTGAAATGCTGATCGAAACACCTGACTTTTCGTGTGAACAGGTCCATACCGTCCTATTTTGTGTGGTTCTCGTACCTATCTTGGTTTCGTTACGGCAACGAGGCACTTTTGATCAATCAGTGGTCAGATGTCGATTCCATAGCTTGCACCAGGAGCAACGTGACGTGTCCAAAATCGGGGCGCACGATTCTCCAAACCTTCAATTTCAAAGAGGAGGACTTCTGGCTGGACTTCCTTTGCTTGTTCGCGCTTATTGTCGCATTTCGCTTCCTAGCATTTCTTGCACTACTGTCAAAAACTTATCGTTCAAAGTAGCTTCATCGTCGTCTTTAGCCTGCATCGTCAGACAACAAAGAAGTCTGTAAAAAGCAATGGTTTGCTCTAAAGCTGTGTAAACTTTTAATAAAATTACGATTTTAATAAAATTACTTGCGTTTATAATTCAGTGTCTCCGTCAAGATATTCAATAAGCAAATATTATAATTATATAATATATATATATATATTTAAACTGTCGGCCACTTTGAGACAATTAATCAAAAATAAAATAAAATAAAACTTATATGCACTATAATTTAACTTAAACATTTTTATCATTTTTACTCATTGCTTTATAACAAAATAAAAAATAATATAAAGTATTTGAAAGTTTTACAGAAAACATTTTTTACAAAATTCTTTTATAAGGAAACTAAAGATTAGATACTTTTTTTTAAGTAGCCATTCTTATATTTAATCACTTTTTTTTTATTAATTTAGATATTGTAATTACAAATTTATGTATTTATTTTTTCTGACAAAGACTTTTCCACCCATCATCTAAAACAGTTCATAGCTCAGTTTTGAGAAAAGGCTTAATGGCTTAGTCTATTTTTTAAAATTAAACAATGTTGATCATATAATTACGCTAAATATAATGTCTATTTACTTTCAAATTAAGAAAAAGCATTCAGCATAAATCAAACTGTTTAAATAGTTTTCCAACGAAATATTCGTAAATTTTAATATGATCTTAAATCTTAAATTTATATGTGATGTCAAAATTTTGGCAGTTTATATCTGGGAGGATTGCAAAAATTTAGATATTTACAAATGTGACAATCATATTAAATATAACACCATGAATGCCGTTATCGTATCGATGTTGACGCACGATGACCACAAAAAGGCCACGTAATAGGAACTTGGAAAAAAATGTGTCTCGAAACAACGCGGGTACAGCTACCGCCTACGTGCCGGGCGTGTTTCCTGTATCGGGGGTTGACCATTCACTCTTTCGTTCGCATCTAGATATTATTACAAACCGGTTGCCATATATACCGTGCGACCGCACGTACGGTGTACAGAGATATGAGAAACAATCTCGGGAGATCTTCGAGTGTATCATGAGAAAATAAAAATAAAAATAAAAAATAGGACGCCGAGATCTAGATGATATATACTACTCGCTTGATCTCGCGATATTGCTGTCGGCCTGCGAGTCGGAATTATTATCGGCATTCGGCTGGAAGCTGGCAATGCGATATGGAATACATCAGGGGGGCGAGAAAATGGTGCCGTTATATCGCCGCTACTGCAATGTTTAATACTCCAAAAAAAATATTCTATACTAAGTTAAGAATTCTTAACATTTCCTCTATGAAAAATCTTACAAAAAATAACGAATAAGGAAGGCCAATAATGCACGGTCATAGCAGGATCTTGGTGCTTTTATTATTATCATCTTATGTGATTTTACATACGTATTCTAGCTTCGATGAAACTGCGTGCCACTACTTCCGGATTTAACGCAACCCCTGATTGAAACAGGACCGTATTGTCACGTATTAAATTGTTAATCAATTCAATAACTACTTGATGCTCACTTGCATCTAATAAATCCTCTCTCCCCCGCGACGTCAAATAAATGCTAACTTGCATCTAACTGACTTGACGTCGTGAGGGTGGGGGGGGATTTATTAAATGCAAGTGAGCATCAAGTACTTATTAAATTGATTAGCAATTTAATACGTGATAATACGGTCCTGTTTCAATCAGGGGTTGCGTTGAATCCGGAAGTAATGGCACGCAGTTTCTCGTCGAAGCTAGGATACATATGTATAAAATCACATAAGAAAATAGAAGCACCAAGATCTTGCTATGACCGTGCATTGGCCTTTCTTATTCGTTACGTGTGAAATACTTATACGGTCATATAGATATATATTGCTTACAAAAAATCTTACACAAAGCATATTTCTCTATAAACACATATTCATTTATAAAAAAGTGGGCGCATGTATTATGATCAAGACTATGATTAAGAATTATACGATATTCCTCTATATATATTTTAGAGTATCTTCTTGAGGCCGGATTTCAGAGGAAAGTCCTCTAGAAATCAAGAGTACCACTGAAGGACAGAATATTTTTTCTTTAGTGAAAAAACATACGTGCAATAATTCAAATGCAGACTGGGGAAATAAAATTGAGATCGGCTCGAACTGCAGGCCGTTCATCCGTCTCGCTCGACGTATGTGTAGGGTTTCGGTTTTCGATTACCGCGGGTCTCCCCGAGTCACGAACGTTTACCGCGACAAGGAGGATATTTTTCGGAGGCGGGAGAAAGCCTCGCCGAGTTGGCATACCCTCGCGCTTACTTACGCATCCGCGAATGAGCTATCGATTCGCAAGCGTCGAATTACCGCGCTGCTCGAGCATTGCACGCGCGTATACGCGCGGCGACTGTTCATGTCTTCTCAATCTCGCGATATCGTTGAAGAAACTTTAACTGCCGTCTCTGCGACAATTTTGCATTTTAAATGTTAACTTCAAAGTGTTGATATTTAATTGTTCATATTTGGTATTATTTGGTATTGTTCATATTCAATATTTTATGTTGGAAAAGAGGTAAAATGTGTGCAGTCGTATCTCTACGCGAGCAGCTTCTCGCGATCGATAGAAAAGTCGAGTCTTTCCAATATTGGTGCTCGCACTGCGTGCGTGAGTGCGTGCGTGATATTCGGTTGCAAAGAAAGGCGAAGAAGGGAAGCGAGCACGGGTGAAGTGCATCAGGTGTATCGAGTGGTGGTAGAGTTACGCGCGCTGACGAGAAGCAAACGCGACGCCTGCGAGACTTGTGTGCTTTTAGTGTCAATCTTCATTTCATGACACGTCTCGACGGTTTTTCGTTCTCGTGCAGACACGTGACCGCGTAGTTTCCAAAGCACGGATCGTTGTGTGCATTACGAACTGGCCATTTCATCCTTGTTGTTATCAGAATAACGACGGTATGTATTTATGTCGTATCATATATACATACATCGTATCTCGAGAAAAGAATTGCGTAATCTAGAAAAGTTAGAATCATATAGACATCTTTTGATAAAATTTTTATTAGAATCTTTTTTAGCATTTTTTGTATATAATTTTTTTAAATTTCTATAAGAATTTTTTACATTTCTATGTAATAACCTTGGCGAAAAATTTTCTTAAAATTTTTAATAATATGATTTTCCAGATTTTTAACAAATTTCTGAATTTTTAAGAATTTCTGTATAATTTTACTTTTTAGAAAATTTCTCAGATCTTTTTATACAAATTGGAATATTTGTCAAAAGTCTGCATTTTTTTTTCTAATTCTTTATTAGAATTCCGAATTTTCCAAAGAGATATCAGCGAAAATATTGATTAAATTAAAAACTCAATACTTCTCTAGTCAATAAACAAATATCATTTTTTATGTCTTTGTATTTAAAATTTTTTTGTATAATTACAATGTCGTTTACATTTTCGACACAAGAGACATAGATTTATTAAATAAGCAGTATAATTAAATTAAAAAAGAATAAAAAGCCTAGAAAATGAGGAGCTTCTGTTGGAGAATGTATGTGTGTGTAAAAAGAGAGACACAATAGTAATATACAGGATTGAAAACGTTACCTTAGAAAAGTAACGCGTTACCGTTATCGTTACTTTTTCGTTTTTTTGTAATATTAGAATAAGTCTAATCAGATTTTAAATTTATATTATTTGATAATTATTATTAAATGTAATAATAAATATTAAAACTTAAAACTTTCTAAACTAGTCTGTACATACAGAATAAGTTTTTCTTTATATTATTTATTTTTATAGAAAGTTATAAATTAAATTTATTGTTTGTAAATATTAATGTAATTATTAAGAGTGCATTTTAATATTCACTGAAAATCTATAATAGTATATGCAATGTGAAAGATGTCCGTAGAATTTCAATATTGGTAGTGATTATAGGAATGTAGCCTAAGAGATATAAAATACAAAATATTGTTTAAAAAGTAAATTAAAAATGTATTATAAAATGAGAAAATAAAAGTACAAAAAAGTAGCGATAAAAATAACGGCAAATTCATTACCGTTATTGTAAAAATGTAACCGTTACAGATCGAAAAAAGTAATAATAATCGTTATTGAAAGAAAGTAACAAAAATGGTAACGACGTTACAAGTGACGCGTTACTTCCCAACTCTGAGTAATATACAATAATAAAACGGAGTGAAATATTTATAGACTATAGTGAAGAGATAAGAAATTATCTATGTACCTTGTCACGATTTTAATACTGCCATATTTGACATTTAATTGTCGGATGCTTGATATGTTATCGTGTTTGAAGATCGCAATTACCGCGAGATAATTACGCTTCGAAAACTGCTTCTCTTCAAGCAAGAAAATTGAGAAAGATACTTATACATTCATTTTGCGTTCTCTTATCAAGGTCTGGAACGTCATGGATGTTAAGTTTAATGCACCACAACGTAGAATGCCCCAGGAAGGTACGATGCTCTCCTGGCAAAACTTATCCGTATACGCGGTGGATCAGAATCGACGTACCATAAGCAAGCAGCTCATCAACAGCGGTATATTTAAAACATATTAAACGTCGCACGTAAACGCCCCAGTAAACGGGAAAGGATTACAATGGATTAAATTTTTAAATTCATGAATTGAAATGGATTTGCCACCGTGGAAATGAATACATGTCTATTTCATAATACAAATATAATATAATATTTTTAATATAATATTAATATAATATTTTTTGGATTAGGTGGATTGAAATAATGCATTTCCTAGTCACAATTTTGAACAATGTTCATTTTCACAAAAAACTGTATTTTACATTATAAACCATATTTTTTAAAAATTTAATTAGATTGAAGAAATTGTATTTCTTATCTAGAATTTTGAATTAACCAGTATTTACGATTTACTTTTTAAAGCTGAACTTTTTTTAGATTGAATGGCGTAGAAAATGTGCTTCATGCAATTCCTATAAATGAATACAGAGGCATTGGGCATTGGAATGGATTCAGATTTTCAGAAGTACGCATTCGCGAATGTTGAAATGAATTTTTTTCAATCTATTGCAATCTAGTCTCGTTTAAAATAAAATATACGATGCGGATACGATGATATTTCTCCTTTTTCCAGTCCGAGGTGTGGTGCGGCCTGGCGAACTCACCGCGATCTTGGGCGGCAGGTAAATTTATCCGCGATCAATTGTACATTATGTAGATCAACTGGCGTATCGTTTCGTAATCGAAACAATTTCTTCTCCATGTAATACCGTTTTCTCGTAGTGGTGCTGGAAAAAGCTCGTTGATGACCGCACTGGCATTCCGCACAGAATGTAGGTAGAATTTTCAGATACAGCCTTGGCTATGCGAGTATAAAGCACTCTCAGTTTATCGCATTTTTGTTGGAGATGGTGTTAATAAAGACCAAAGAAGAAACAACAAGATATTAAAATTATTACAAAAATAAATATTATTTTCCAAAAAATAGAAAGGAAAGAAGCTATAAAACTGCTACGGAGAAAAAGTTACGGTTATGATACAACAGAATAATAATTATTTTTGCCCATCTGTACAAAATGGTTACAGGAATCATAGTATTCTGGAAGTTACTTTGCTGCTGTATATGGATGTATGTACAACCTTAATAATTATCTCTAGGAATTGTTCCTGTAACCTGTAGATATACATGTTATACTTTATGTATTTTATCTTAAGCTATAATACTTACAATCGTTATCTGTATGAAACCCGTATATTACGGTAGAATTAGCTTCTTGATAAAACATTTGTATAAGAATTTGAAAGTGTTAGATAACTGATAAAATTCAATTTAGGAAAGTACATTTCTCAGCCGATTATCGTTATAGTTGATCTCCTTTACCTTCACGGAACAAAATTGCTATTACCACAACCTAATAATTGTAATAATTTTCGCCCATCAATTTAGAACGAGTTATAGGAACTAAAATACTTTGGAAGTGATTTATATAGTTAACTGAACTCTCAGCCTCAATGTTGTAACGTGCAACTATATCATATATATCTCTCAATCATACATTGTTGTACAGACCATACTAGAGAGATAGCAATAATGCTCGGTTGAGGCAATCACATATATGAAGATATTCTAACCGAATATTATTTATCCTAAGCACTACGGTTGTGACAACCGTACTGATGAGCATACTTTAACAGATGAATGCCATGTAACATCAATATAACTTAAATTCACATGCATTTCTTTTCCAAACATAGAGAATATTGTTGTAACATCCACAGCAATTTTTTTCGTGAAGAAAAAATCTCTTGAATAATGTTTCTTATTCAGGGTTGGGTTGTTAATATATTTTTTAAACTATATATTATATATTTTTTAAACTAAATTAAGTTAAAGTTAATGACTTAAGTTAATTTCAAAAAACATCATTTGTGTATTAAATTAGAATATCGTAATTTTTAAAAATGAGATTACTTTACATGAAAAACAATTACGATATAAATGATCAAATAAATTTAATATTTTATTTGAAAATTTAGTTTATATGAAATAACAACGAAAAATTGTCTTTACGTGAAAATGTTTTTGCTTTTAAATAGATAAATTTTTAACTTAGAAAAAAAATTAATAAGCTAAAGTTTATATATGTTTAAAAATAACTATAGTTTAAGTTAACTCGTTTAAAATTAACTAAGTAAAGTTAAACGTTTTTAACTTTTTAATTAGTTACTATCCAATCCTGTAATCTTATTAAATTTGTTTCTATTATTAGGGCAAGGTTGGTGCGAATATTTTACTCAATTTTTCTTTCTTTTACTTCTGGAACTCGAAATACGCACCCGAAAATAGTGTACGTCGACGTTCTCCCTGTCCAATCTGGAGCGAGTAGTTACTCTTCCGGTTGCCGGGTCGAGAGCCAATAACGCCTGCGACCTCGCGTCGATCAGCGAACTCATGGAATACCGTACGGCGCCGTTCTCGGGATCTCTAGCCTTCACCGAGGTCACATACACCCCCGGCTCCTTTTCCTCCTCCACCGCGGCGACGTAGAGCGGCTGGTCGAAATACGGCGATTGATTCTTCAGCTCCCGCCTCACCCTCCTACCCAGATCGGTGTCGTCCAGCTGGCGGTGATGGAACACGATCTTCAGCCGGTGTTCGGCGTCGGTCAGACGCGAATTGCCGGCGCAGCGCAAATTCATGCTGACCGAGACCTTCCACAGTGGATCGACCAGGCATTGCTCGGCGGCGGAAACCAAGTCCCCGGCGGCGCCCTCCACGAGGAACCTGGGGTCCGCCACTCCACCCCATCTCGTTTCGCATTCCTTCAACGCCGTCTGAGGTAAAAAGTCGCGGAGAGCTGCCACCAGTTGAGACGTCCGCAGGCACACCTCGGTAAATCTATCGATGTAATTGAATTTTCAGTTATGATTCATAACTCAGTACCGGTTTAAGGAGGGGGGGGGGCTAAGGGGACCCCTTATAAGCTTAAAATTGTTAACTTCAATAATAGAAAATAAATATCGATCCACAATGATTGATATTAGACGTACTACCGTCATTTGGCATTATTATAGCTATACAGAAAGCGAACTGCTGAGAAATCTTGATTTTAATGATTTAATCAATGAATTTGCGTACAATAAATCAAGAAAAAAAAGTACTTTAAGTACCACTGTAATTTCAATAAAATGTGAATCAGTTTCATGTATTTACTTTTCGGTATTCAGAATTGTCTTGTATCTTTTAA
>NW_012028369.1:17363-18719 GCF_000956235.1 Wasmannia auropunctata | reverse complement strand
TGACAGTGTGAAAACTAGCGGTGGTTGAAGGTTGATGCCATTGAGACTTTTGATCAGTACCTCATAAAGAATATTTTCGCATAGGTTATTTCTATTTTGGCCGGGGCCACTTTTCCATATGATTAGTGCGTAGTCCTTTCTTTACCTCACCACTACATTTCATGTATATTTCAATCCCGTGAAAGGATTTTCAATTCCGTTCAATCAATTCGGAGTTATTGATATAACTGTAATGTCAGTAATTCCGATTTTCCATCAGCATTGCCTTATAATTTACTTAAAAATAAAATCATTCACAATAACAAGAATTGCAACATACACTTGTAACACACTTATGCACATTTTATTTTGTTCTTCAAGTATGAGCAATAGTACAGATAATACTGCTGCAATGAAACTGAATTCTTTAGTGCTGTACCGTGTGCAAGATATAGATCTCTTAATCACATTATTTATTCTGTAAACCACATTAAAGGGACAACAATAATCTCAATCTTTCGATTGAGGCAACCACACTCTTAATCATGTATCACCTAGTTCTTCCAAATTCGAGGTATTTTTTTGAACATAGAAGTGACATTTCAAGTACACACTAAAAAAAGGTATTTTTCGCGGTACATTAGCACGAGGTACGGAATATATAATACTTACAATAAATTTGGCGATACAAGTAGGAGAGATAGGCCGGTTCTAACTCGGAAGCTCCGAGGGGGGGAGCGGGGCGAGGGGGAATTTGCGCGGGGGGATGACGTCACAGGGGGTAACCGCCGAGATGTTTATGTAAACATGAGCCATTTATGTTTACATAAACAATAATAGCGGCGGGGACGGCGCGGGAGGGCGGCGGGGGAGCGCAACCCCCGCAAAAAATCCCCCCCCAACCGTAAACAATCATCTCGGCGGTAAGTGATGTCATCCCCCCCCCTTCTCTCATATTCTCAAAGAGCCCGCCGCTATTATTGCTTATGTAAACATACATGGCCCATGTTTACATAAATATCTCGGCGGTTACCCCCTGTGACGTCATCCCCCCCCGCGCAAATCCCCCCTTCCCCCTCCCCCCACGGAGCTCCCAAGTTAGAACTGGCCTATATCTCTTACTGATACAATTGGACGTACTGCTCTTCTGCATCTGGAGGTACTGCATTTAAATTCGCGATACTTTTCTTTTGGAGGTACAAGGCTCCGAGTTCGTACCTCGTGTATATAATACGAGATACAAAATTTTGCGTATGTACCTCGTATTTATAAATACGAGGTACTCAGCGGTAAAAATGTACCGCCAGTGTTTGGCAAGTCTTTGATCAAATGACAAGACAATTGATTAAAGATTTCGTGTACCTCCAATTTTTTGCG
>NW_012028369.1:13788-14385 GCF_000956235.1 Wasmannia auropunctata | reverse complement strand
ACAAAACACTTACAAAACTAACAATTATAATAAACGAAACCGTGTCACACATCAAATTGTTGTAATAACACTTGTGATTCCAGATTGTTCCTTTTATAACATCACTTATTCCGTGAAATAAATTCTAAAATTTTCTGGAACAATCTAGTATGAAAATAATAAAAATATACAAAAAGATGTTGCGCTTTTTAGTGACTCATTGTCAGCTTTCTTTCTGAGTCACGTACCGAGAAAGTGACTCTGTCGCAGTGCGCAATACAACATTATTTTGAAGTTGCTCGTTTCGAAAATCTGTATTAGAAATTCCTGACTTACAGTGAGGTTTTTTGGTTAAACCCCGTTGCGGATTAAATTCACAGATTTTCGCTGGAGTGCTCCAATTATTCATAATTGCTCACAGATTTAGTGCAATCGGAGTTGCTCACTTGTTCGCACGATCTATAAAACGTTTATAAAACTTATGATGTTTCTTTTTAAATAAAATTAAACTTAACTCTTGAACTTGCGTGCATCGTCCATTCTAAAGTTCGCTGTTCATTCACATATTCTTGCAAACATATTCTCTTCTGGGAAAATGTGAAAATAAGTAGATATAAA
>NW_012028369.1:10821-12249 GCF_000956235.1 Wasmannia auropunctata | reverse complement strand
TTCTTTAGCGCACGTACAGTCTCTTTACTCCGCTTCAAACCCCGAACTCGTAATTCGCGGATCGCGACTCGTAACTCGTAACTCGTAATTTATAACTCACAACTAGCGATCTATATCAGACCGAAACGATCGCGCTATGTTCTCTTTATCACCACACGTTCGCGGACTTCAAACTTTTTGCCTCCTCTCTCGTGTCGTGTGCTCCGGCGACTGCCCCGTCTTTTTCCCGCGCGCGACCGAAGTGGCGCTAATATCCCGCAACACGCGCTCGCCCCGTGATCGATACTCAATCGATCACGTGCGATCCTACACTATTGAACTAACAAACAAATATTTTTTGCCAGAAAAAAAATATTTATTATGCAAGTAATAATAATTTTTTATTCGGCGTGTCGGCGGGCGGCGTGCAATGTAGTGTCGCTTGTATTTGTCTGAAATAAAAAATCCAAAAAGATTATTAAGAGTTTACGCATTAATTAAATCTCTTTTTAAAGAAAATAATGCGAAATTGTAAAAATCGCGACACTTGGAAAAAAGGTAGCGATTTTGGCAAAAAATTTTTCGTTTATTATGCAATAAAAGTTATTTTATTAAATAATATTATTATAAACTGTAGTTCAAGTTATTAGGAAAGTATTTGTGCAGATGTGTGCAATGAATAGTTTTTGAGTTATCTTGCACGCCGCCAAACACCGCCGAATAAATGTTATTATTACTTGCATAATAAATACTTTTTTCTGGCAAAAAAATTTGTTTGTTAGTTCAATAGTTTAAGAAATTACCCTATAAAGTTCAAAAGGATTGGTAGAATAGTTTCATAAAAAAAAATTCCAAAAAAGTCACCTAATTTTTCAACGTGCTAAACCAAACTCTTCCCTTAATGCCGAACTTGCAGCGCAATCATATCAACTTATTATTAATTATTATTTTGAGTAAACATACAATTTTGCCCTCTCCTGACTGAAATCTTGTGTACGCCAATGAATCTTGTCAACATGTTAAATTAAAACACTCATTGCCATTGTCATCCATATAGTCAAGGTTACGAGTGCCCATGCAATTATAATCCGGCCGATTTCCTGGTGGGGACTCTAGCTATCGCGTCCGGTGACGCGGACGGTAGCGGCAGGGTGGCGCAGAAGATCTGCGACGCGTTTCTCACGAGCGAAGCCTGCAACGAGATCGATGTTACATTGGAACAGGAACTGGATTCCGCTCGCTTGCAGTGCCACGTAAGCAGAGTTGAAAACAGATGTTAAAAGAAATCATGCAAGAATTTGTCTCTTTGTTTCAGATCGAGGAAAATATTTGCGAGTCGCGCACTTTGTAAGTACCTTATTCTGTACGCTAAAGAAATTGTCTAAAGAACATATCGAAAGCATCTAATAAGCGAAACAGTCAGAATTTTCCCTCAGTGATTTTGAGCAT
>NW_012028369.1:8142-9335 GCF_000956235.1 Wasmannia auropunctata | reverse complement strand
ATACATTGCATATTTAATATTTTGTGATGTTCTGCATCGTATCTAAAGCCTGTAAAAATCAGTAAGAGGGCCAATTCCGACTGTGTTCCCTTGTAAGAAAACCTAATAACTACAATTACGTTGTTTCAATTCAGCGTGGAACCGCACTGCTGGTTGCGGCTTTATTGGCTAATCCATCGCGGATTCTTGCAAGTTCTGCGGGACCCATCGGTGCAATTCATCAGGCTACTGCAGAAAATAGTGAGTAATCGGTAAAACATGCCCGAGTCTCGTGCTCTTCGACCATTAAGATTCGAATAAATCTGCGAGAAACCGATTCCCGCAGGGAGAAATGATCGGCCTATAGACGTTGATTCGACATCTATAAATATCGAATCAATGTTTATAGAGATATCGAATCGACATATATAAACCAATCATTTCTGCCTGGGTTGGGCCGATTCTTTCTTTCGGGTGTACACGGCAGTTGATGACGGATCGCGTTACAGAGCATCGCGACGACAGCTGGTCTGTGTTTCGTAGGCGCCGTCGATCTCGATCAATTGGGCATTCAGGCGGTGGACGGTGTCATATACCTTCTGGTGTGCGAAAACGCGTTCTTCCCCATGTACGCGACCTTGGCGCTGATCCCGCAGGAACTGCCGCTTCTACTTCGAGAGTACAAGGCGGGCATGTACTCCATCCATCTTTACTACCTGGCGCGAATGCTATCGCTGGTGAGCTCGGTTCCCCTCTATCTGCGGCCTAAATTAAAATCGAAACGTATAAGTCGATTATGTAAGAATAGATTAATGAAAGTGAAATTGTTGGGAAACGTAAATTAAAACGTGAAAGAAGAGGTTTTAAAAGGTAAAGAGGGCCTCTTTTATATGTTGCTGTTCCAATTTACGCTTCCTAGAAGTTTCGTTTACGTTTCTGTCACTCTCTCCTTATATTCGACTTATGCTCTAATCTTTATCTTCGCCAGAGACACGTAAGCACGATTTGCTAGAGCGTTCACTGAGAAAAATGTTTTGATTGTACCAACGAGAAATACATGCAAAATATATTCTGATCATCATAATCAAAATTCTATTGTAATTCAATTATCTTGACTGTATAATGCTCAATTATAGATTAACTATAACTCAGCCAAAAATGATTAGTCAAATCGATGAGTCGATAAATGATCGATTGATATATTTGTTATCTTT
>NW_012028369.1:0-1906 GCF_000956235.1 Wasmannia auropunctata | reverse complement strand
GTGTGCTCTTCCGATCTCTATATTTTCTTCGGATCATTATTACGAATACCTGAGGCAAGTTTTCGAATGATCGGAAATATATTGATTTCTGATGTTTCAATGCGAGCTCATCGGAAACTTTTTTATATTTTCTATTTAGTCATTTCTATTGCTTCATCCATTGCGATGAATTTTATATTATACAGTGCCGAAAATGATCAGAATGCCACATTTTCGTCGAGTGTCGTTAGTGGCAAAAGTAAAAATTGCAGTTTTCAAAATGTTTGTAAAACGAAACAACGTTTGAAAATAATTCATAGAAATTGATTGGAACAAGTAAGAACTATCGGTAGAAGTATCAGAAATTATTAGCACGACACATTTCTGTCGAGTGCCGCGCTGGCGACAAAAGTAAAAATTGTTTAAAACATGTTTATAAGGCACAACAACTTTTGAAAACGATTCACTCATGTAGAACTCAATTGGAAATGCGTGAGATATACACATACTGGAGTGAGCCATGAAGTGGTGGGAATGGCCGAACTGGGCAAGAGTGGCATAAGAGCCATACAACTTGGGGACATCTGCCTCACTTTAATATATCACTTTAATGATGTAGTATAAGTATAGTGTCGATATTTACTATTATATGAATGTCACGCGCATACATACGATTAATTTCATCTTATTCTCATACTAAAGCATCTAAGCGCATTAGTGAAAGCACAGTACATATTAATCTTTCATGTAATTCCGATCGCGAACTAAACTTGTTTTTTGTACGTACAAAGTTTAAAACTTCTATATACGCAGCACATGCCACGAGTCGACTGCAGAAGCTAATAATTTTCTATTTTTTGTTTTATCTATTTTTTGTTCTATTTGATGTTTTTTGCAAAAAATGAAATTTAAGACTGAAAAATATCAAAATAAGGATGCCGCGACAAAGTTGCCAGTAAGACCACCAGCTATCATTTAAACCTTAGGTATTAGTTTCATTTCTCCACACCGCGACATCCCTGATATCCTTTTCAATGAATCTTCTATATAAAGTATCCTGACTGCTGTAACACGTTATTGAGAAAAGTGCATTTTGAGACACATCTAGCGGATTTGCAATGTACTTTAGCGTTCACGGTGAGAGGAAAGAAGAGAAGGAGCGAGAGGAGCGCGCCAAGGATTATCAGCTATTGCGTCATCCTACCCTTTTACGAACAATAGAATGACAAAACAGCGCCAATAGCTTTCCGAAAATAAAGTTTTTAACTTTAAAACATTGGCATGCATATTTTAATGTAGCAATAACAGCATAATATACATTCTAATTATTAAATATTAGACTTATTATGTAATGAAAGTATGTATGTTCTATTTACGTTAACGCTCCCATATTCTATTATTTTTCACTTGATAATTAAAAATAAAAATTATATACAGTACTGCAGCTCTGCCAATTTCTTCTTACTCTTAAAATGCTATTGTCCATTGAATTACTCAGCAAACATCGAGTAGCAATTGGTCGAATTAAATTTTTATTGTCACTCGTTGCGAATGTTTATTATGTTTTAGTCCGTCCTGTTTATCAGCAGTATTAGTAACGGTGTACGCAAGCTATGCAATCGCATAAATAATCACGATTGACGTATGCAGCCGTTAAGCCATATTATATTTAAAGCTGCGTTTTTGTCTCATGAGCGATATCGATATAAAGCTAGATTAAAGAGCAGGAGAAAAATAAGTCTTAGTTTTTAAAATAATTCGTTTCTTCGCGATGCAAGGAATATTAACTAACAAGGGGAAGGCCATTTTTTTATAAAATTAAATAAGAAAACCTTGTTTTTTATAGTTTATGCATAAAAACGGAACATTTTTAACATTAAAAAAAATAAAATTCTTTTTGTTTTACGTGTTCTTTTTCATTTCGCAA
>NW_012028368.1:22903-27180 GCF_000956235.1 Wasmannia auropunctata | reverse complement strand
GCTCTTCCGATCTTATTTACAAAGTGTTCCGAGAATTAATTTAAAAACTTTAAGTTAGATGTGCCATGTCTTACCGTTGTCCGATCGAGCTTATCTTTTACACAATTTTTTTTTCCCCCGCAAATGGAACAACTTTAGGGGGCGTCGTGAAAAAAATTCAATAGTCAAAAATAAGATCCACCCTTATATATATATATATATATATATATATATATATTTTTTTTTTTATGGTAACAAATGTTACTATATACGTATATATGATTCAATATAACATTTCATGATTACATATAGTTTCAATAGATTTAATATTCACAATTTGCGTAATTTTATAATTAAATAAATATGAGAAAATAAAAATTTGAATCAAAATTTTTCAAAACAATTGCAAGTCACTTTATAAGAAGCAATGATAAGTATAATAAGTATAACATTATAGACTGATGTTCGCATGTACTAAATTATGAATATTCAAATCTAACAAGGAAAGAGACTCAAGTATCCTCTTCCGATTTCGATAAGCTTTTAATATGTTATTCTCTAGACAAAACTATAAGAATTAAGCTACCGCATATTCGTGTTCTTACGCACTTTTAAGGGGCGAAACATCCCTTATAGAGAAAAAAATCGTTTTTTTTATTTCAATGCAAATATCGTCGAAACTACGAAAGATAAAAACAAATGTTTGAACCAAAGTTGAATGGCTTTAAGAGTAGGGGAAGGGAGGGGCAAATAGTGACTGATGTTTTCCTCTCTTCCTTACAAGCTTATAATTTCAAGTTTACAATTATGATTTTTCACTAGAAGAGTATTTTCCACTTTCAAATATACAAAAAACTTAATTAGAGTTTCCATAAGTCATGCTACATTTGTCATACATTGCCCCACCCTATGGGTATAAATAGTGACACTCTCTGGGACTGATGAAAACATTTTTCTGAATTTCTCTGAAAAAGTCTAAAAATTTTCCTGAAAATATCTCGAATTTCGGATACTTTTCAGAGTTTTTCAGAGAATTTTTCAATAAAAATTTCGGAGACTATTAAAGTATTTCAGTGATTTTCAAAAATTTTCATGGTTACAGTGTATTCATCGATTTTCAAAGTTTTTCAGAGAATTGTTTAGAGATTTTCAGAAATTTCCGATAATTAAATTGAGTGGCAAAATTTTAATTCGATTAAAGCTGATTCCAATTTTGAAAATTGATTTTAATCAAAGTTTTAAAGCAGGTTTGTCAATTGATTTTAATCGGAAATTTTAAGCAGAATAATTAAATATCTAAATCTAACGGTCACCCATCCAAGCTATAACTGCCACTAACGTTGTTTGACTTTCTGTGAGGAACTACAGACACTTCGTGATGATCCATGACTACTCAATGTTATTGACTATACATTATCCGTGATAGATCAGATCAACAAAGTTATTTAAAAAATGAAAATATATTTTTTTATAAATATTAAAATGTATAAACATAAAATTTTAACATTTATAAAAAAATAGAATACAATTAAAATCGTATACTGAAATCATTGTTTCATTCCAAATGTCAAATTAATAACAAATAAATATTTACAAAAATAAATGATAAAAAAATGTTTACTGAAATAATTTTGTCACATGAATAATTCATGAAAAATCCATACTTAAAAAATATTAAATAATGGTTTAAAAACGTTTTTTAGAAATCATTATTTTAAATAAATACTTAATAAAAATGAAATATTTTAAGTAAATGTTAAATAAATATTTTTTCTAAAATGAGTTCAAGAAATTAATAATTAATAAAAAAACGTTTAAAAAACATTTAAAAATATATTGCTGCTGATTGGGTATCTTTGAATTCTGGATTTTCAGTAAAATTCAAAGACTTTCCGACACTTGGAAATAATTTTCAGAGAAATTGCTAAGTCTCTGAAAAATGAGAAACCATGAAAATACATATCATTTTTAGAGACATCACTGAATTCTTGAATTTCAGCGAAATTCAAGAACTTTCTGATATTTGTAAATGATTTTCAGAGAAATTGCTAAAAGTCTCTGAAAAGTAAGAAACCATGAAAATATAATTTTTAGACATGTCTAAATTTTAGAATTTCAGTGAAATTCAAAGATTTTCAGACACTTGTAAATGATTTTCAGAGAAATCGCTGACAGTCTAAAAGTAAGAAACCATGAAAGTATAATTAATTTTCAAAGACATCACTAAAATCTCGAATTTCAGCGAAATTCAATAACTTTCAAATACTTTGTAAATAATTTTCGGAGATATCGCTGAAAGTCTCTAAATTTCTTGAAAAAGGGAATCTTCTTCCTGAAAATCCCTGAAAAATGTTTTCAGATATTTTCAGCGAAATTTTCAAAGAAATTCAGAAAAAATTTTTCACCAGGAACTGTTGAGGTATAGATATATCCGTGATCAATCCGCGCTCTCATCGTATCGATATGTTACGAATCTATATTGTTCGCGTTCTGTGGCGATGAGTCCGCGCAGTCGCTCGAGTCGCCGCTCGCGACACTTCTCTCTCGCCAAGTATAGACAGAGCACGTGTAATTAGAATAAGCCTTATTTTGTGATTAAAGTATTTGGTAAAAGGCAAAGCTCGAGGTCAGATTATTTACCCTAACAGGAACAATTACAAAATATATAATTCTTAACTCCTAATCGATCTTTCTTTTGATAATTAATTGATTAGATAAGGTAATTTATATTAATTTCTATGCTCTGCCATATGTAAATTTTTATTTATTGATAAATAATAGTAGTAATATTATTTACTAGTATTTTTTATTAAAAATCACATTTATTCTGAATCTTAATTGCCTTGTAACTATAATCTTATATTATCCCAAATGAATTAGAAAAATCATATTCAAATATTAAAAAAGCTTTTTTTGACTTATCATTTACCCTTGTTATTTACCCAACTAAAAATTGTCATTATTTGCTCCAGGAGCTACTTTTTCCTTTAAAAATTTGACTAAGAGAAATAAAATTAAAACATTGGACAATCAAGGGCAAATAAGGCAAAGGCAAGTTATTGGTAGTCAAAAAACAATTCTATTTTGAAATCGGATCCAAACGTTTCAACTTCTATTAAGCCATATTTATTAGATCAATATACATGCATTTTAGTTACTTAATATAATATAAAAACGTAGAATTTTGTCATGCTACTTCGCACTTGTAGAAACTTAAAAACTAAACTGCAGCGAGTTTCGGCATGCTTCGCAATTTAAAAAATTTGGATACATATTTACGATGATATTTCGATATCTGTCTTGCATCACAGTGGAAATTCCTTGCAGGAATTCACGGGATTATGCGCTTAATAACATCAAGAAATTAATATACATGGGAATTATATCAAAATAGAGGAAAAAGATACCGTATGACATAGAATAGGTATAGGTCTCATTCAATGATTCAATTAAGAAAATATAACTTCAAACATCAAAAAAGATCCAGGTTTTATATTTGATTTTACGAATGCAAAATTTTAAACTTCTCCACTAGCTATATTTGGCTGTTGATTTTTACTGCTTTTTCAGAAGATAATTAAATGCTTGAGAACTATCTTTCTATTATATAACGAGTAGTGGTAAAATAGACGCGGGAAAGAGGAGAAATTTTAAGTGACACTATTTGTCCCTTGACTATTTGCCCCCCCCCCCTTCCCTTAATTTATAATTATAATTTAAAATAATTTTTTATTGTTTATTTTTTTTATAATTATTATAATTTGAATAAGATAATAAGCCTATGTGAATATATATAACACAACTAAATTTGAGAGCGCCTTTCTGCGGTCATGCAGCTGGATCTTATAGACGCCCAAAGAATTGTATATAAATTTTCTTAACTCCATGTATGTACAGCCGTTAAACTGTGCGCCAATTATTTTTTTGTTTACCCACACCACCTAACATTTTTTTTAATTTTTCGAATTTTTTTTTACTAAATTAAAGGTTATTTTAAGATAAATTCAACCATCTGTGATAAAGTTATTTTCCAAAATATCATTTTCGAGAAATAATTATAAACGCCTCTATGCGTGTATACCATCCGTACTCGTTTATGCGCAAATAACCTATTTGGCACCCGACTTTTACTCAAATAAATTAACAATAAAAAAATGTTAGTATTTTGTTTGTAGTTATTTGTAGTAACAATCATTTCGTTTGTAGTTCAATAATGTATAATACTTATAAAAACAAAATTCAATAAAACTGACAAACAAATACGCTCAAAAATGTTTAAAAAATTACAAATTATAAGT
>NW_012028368.1:19957-20232 GCF_000956235.1 Wasmannia auropunctata | reverse complement strand
ATTTTCTAGTTTATTAATTACAATTATAAACTTTTGAAAACGCATCGATGGGATTCGAACCTAAGACTGCCTAAGATCCCTAGAACATTAAACTTGTACGCTAACGCTGAGCTAATGATTACTTCGTACAAAGGACTTCTTTTTAGTATTCTAGGATCGATAGTGTAATGAAACTGTCAGTTGCCGGTACTGCCTTCTATATCAGTAATGGTTATGGAATCGCACATGATTGAATGAAACTTATATCAATTGTCTCGCGCGATAAAAGAAATTTT
>NW_012028368.1:12175-19528 GCF_000956235.1 Wasmannia auropunctata | reverse complement strand
TATCCCCTGTGTGCCTTGTCGACTCAGTTATGCTATACGAAGTTATTACGTTGACATTTTTCAAATCGGGCGTGTATTTTTCTCACAAACTACTGAGTCGATCAACTTGCGCTTTTGCATACATATAGTGTACATATTAGGCTATCGTTCGACCCTCCAACTTTTTGATCTCTTGAAAATTACTATTTTTCCGAACCGTGAAAATGGAATATTTTTTATCAAAAATCGAACTATTTTTATTTCAAGCATCGCCATTTTGTCAATTGTTCTTCAAATGATTTACTAAAGGCTCGAATAACCACATTTGTAAGGAATAAAATAAAAAAAACTCGTTTATTTGAAATGACAGCCGCAATCACTACGCCCGATAGAAGAGGAATTTCAAAACATGACCTGCGCGTCCATTTGTGCTGTGTGTAATTCTCAATAAAAAGCATTAAAAAAATTTGAGATGTTCGTTCAAAATATGTATAAATGTAAAAACAAAACATTACATCTATAGGTTCAACCGTTTTTATAAAATTAATTCTCAAAAATCACCTTAAAATCGGACGTTCACATTAGAATACCTCCTTAATAGTTATACTTTTTCGCATCCTGTATATACATGTCCAGAAAGTTAAAAAAAAACTCAATTATACATCACCACGTCATCAATTTTGAGTTCATTTTTAAATGCAAAAAGAATTCTTTTTCTAAAAATTCTGAAATATATACAACTGTATATACAAATAAATTTTTTTAACTCGATCTGCGTGCTACCTGGGTGTGCATACGTGTGCAAGCTTGCAAAGTAAATAAAAATCAATAATATTTTTTTGTTATAATTACGTACATAACTCTGTAATATTTATTGTAATATATTGTATATCGAGCAGAATATTTGGAAAAATTAGTATGTATTTTTAACTTAGAATATCTTAATATAATAATCAATGATATCTGACACGAATGACATCAGACTACGTACATATGAGATAATAGACGATTATCAAATATTGACATATGGAAAGTTTGAAGCACAAATAAGCTAAGCGTGTGAAGTAACAAATGTAATTATATGTGCGTGCGTTTTTCGGAGTTGTCAAATTATTTATAGATATTATTTAAAAATTTTAATAACTAATTAAAATATAATATATATTTTTGGATTATATAATTAAAATAAATATATAATAAAATTAGTAATTAAAATTTAGATTTGATTCTATTGATTTAAGTTTGATATCTTGAAAAAAGTTTTGAAGTTTAATTGCAGTATTATAATTGATGCATGCAACTTTATATGCAATTTTGTATTATCTATGTTATGTCTTGTACCGATATAATTATTTAATTCATGACATTGCTTATTTAATGGCACCACTTCTCAATTAAAAATAAATCAATTAAAAGGAATTGATGATAAAGCAATTTATTGTGAAACTATAAATATCTACGAAATTAGAAATTAATACGAAATTAGAAATTGCACACAGAACTTTAAGACATTATCTTTTGCATGTTTTTTTCATTTGTTTCAATTGTTATATCGGGATAAGACATATCGGGTGATACAAGAAATCAATCTGTTATTAAAAATTCTTTGTAAGATATATTCTTTAATTATATTTATTATTTAATATATTATTTAATTTCAGAAAATTATAAAATAAAAATAAATTTCTCGAAATTTATTTAAATTGATTTATTTTTGTTTACATTGTTTAAAAAGATATCAATCATACGTTAAAGATATATTTGAATAAGGATTCCAAAAATATTTATACAAACAATTAATATATATGAGTCCCTCGAATTTTTTGTATCTTTTTTTTATTTAAATGGAGTAAGATTTCTTTTGTAGAGAAGAATAGAAAAACTCAGATTAAAAATAAACTTGTATTTGCTACACCATTGAAAAAATGACATTTTCATAAAAATAATGTTGTTAGCAATAAAATTAAAGAGATAAAAATTGACAAAAGTAAAGTCAATTACAAAATTCTGATCCCATAACTGGTGATGCAACTTTGTCTCGCCCAGAAGAATCATTATCATTAACCTTCGATTAACTTCGATCCATCCGAAATAACAAGGGATATCGCGTAGACAGCGAAATCTTGCACGGTGGTGGGTCAATGGGTCACCACTGATAATGTCTTTGTTCGATACGATTTTGGTATAAAAGACTCGCACCGCTCGGTAGACAGCATGCGGCAAACGGCATTAACAGCATCACAATGAGGTGTGCGATCGTTCTACTGGCTCTGGCAGCTTTTGGGGCAGCTCTACCCCAACAGCAGCAGAAACAACATGCTGGTAAGTAATCGCTATTTTATTCAAGTTATCTTTATGCTTCCTTTATATTTTTCCTTCTCTGTTTATCTGTCTATCTCTTCATTTCTCAAAGAATTAAACGACTGTGACTATGATCCAACTTGATGCTACAAATGGTTTGAAGCATTTTTATTGATTAATTAGTAAAATTCTTTCTTTTGATTGGTCAGTCAAATGCTTGGAAGTATTTGTAGAGTCAAGTAAACCGTATTTTGTATAATCTTTGAAAAACACTAGAAAAAAGTTACCACACTTTCTATTGTTTTTATACTTTTAATATGATTTAGATTATTAAGGTGATAACGCCAACTCGATAGTGTGACGTTGTCATATAAACGTCACACAATCGCATATGTACATCTATCTATGTATGTATGTACGTCTATGCGAAATGTTTTTATTGAATTACACTTGTTTTTATTGAATTATTAGTCATATGGAGGGACTAACTTTTGACCGGGACTTGCCCGATAAAACCTTAAGCGTTATATTATATGTAAATATTTGTCTAATAGACGCAAAAAATATTAATATTTTTATATAGAACTTAATTCGAAGAACACAATTAAACGCAATTATTTCTTTGTCTTCTTAGCTGATCAAGATCTTCTGAAAAAGCAACAAGATACTGTACTGTTGTTGCAACAGATTACCCAAGAAATCCCAAATGAGCAGCTGCAGATCCTTGGAACCACTTATGACATTGAAAACAACTACCACCAATATGAGAATCCGATCCTCGTGAAATATTATTTGGGCGCTGTACAAGCCGGTCTGGTTCAACCAAAAGGCACCGTCTATTCGAACTCCATCAGCCAACTTCGTAAAGAAGTTTCCCTTCTGCATAGAATCTTATTAGGCGCTAAGAACTATCAGACATTCTTAGCAACCGCCGCATGGGCCCGTGTCCACGTTAATGAGGAACAATTCGTCAAGGCTTTCATTGGAGCCGTTCTTCAACATCCAGAGACACAGGGCATTATCTTACCGCCTCTGTACGAGATCATTCCTCAGTACTATTTCGATGCTAGGATCATCCAAGAAGCACAGAACATTGTTGCGCAAGGTGTTGGCTACAACCAAATAATCCCTGTTAACTATACTGCCCATTTGTCCAGCAGTGAACATCAACTTTCTTACTTCACGCAAGACGTCGGCCTCGCTAATTACTATGGCTACGTTAATCTCGCTGGATATTTGTTGGAGGTAAGCATAATATCTCAATTAACGCAAATATATAATTACAAAACAAGCTTCTCATATAAAAGGAGAAAGAAATATTTTAATTCGTTTCATTAAAATTAGCCCCTGTATTAATATTCTTTAATATACTATCAGCGCGGACACCAAACGCCTGAACAATATCAGCAACAAAATCAGGAAGGTCAAGTTAATCAGGGATCTGTTTATTATTACCTTCACCAACAACTGCTGGCTCATTATGAACTAAATCGTTTGTCGAACGGATTGGGCCCAATTGAAAACACTGATTACGTCAACGTACAAGCACCATATCAGCCACATCTCCGTTACATAAACGGACTCGAATTACCTGGACGCCCGCAGAATCTACATCTCAGTCCCTACAAGAATCATCTTATCCAGACTGTTAAGAAGATTGAGCAAAGATTGATTGAAGCTATTGATTCTGGGCATGTCATCACTCCGCAAGGCACTTTCCTCTCTCTTTATCAGCCGCAAGGTTTGAACATTCTTGGAGAACTCATTCAAGGAACTGGCAGAAGCGTTAACCCAAGGTCAATTTTTAACTAATTGTTCAACTAATCGCTCGTATCTCGCAATACTCTCAACAATATGTTTTCCATCATAGGTACTACGGCAGTCTTCAAGCCGCCGCGCGTCAACTCCTCGGCAATGCTCCTGAAGTGCAGAATATCTATGATTATACTCCTTCTGTTCTTGAATTGGGACAAATTGCTGTTCGTGATCCAGCTTTCTACCAGCTCTACAAGAAAGTTATCCAATTGTTCACGCATTACCAGAACTCCTTGCCCGCATATCAATACAACGATATCCTTTTGCCCGGCGTTAGCATCCAGAACGTTCAAATTAGTCCCCTGGTAACTCTCTACAACAATTACTATGTCGATCTTGATGGAGCTACTCAACAACAAGTTAGCCAACAACAGCAAGTCCAACAACAACAACAACAACAACAACAACAACAACAACAACAACAGCAACAACACATCAAAGCTGAAGTGAAGAGATTAGACCATAAACCGTACGAATACCAAATTACTGTCCAGAGCGAGCAGAACGTTCTCAGTGCCGTTGTCCGCGTCTATTTGGGACCGAAATATGACTACCATGGCAAACCCATCAGCATCTCCCAACACAGGCATCAATTCGTAGAACTCGATCAATTCATAACTGATCGTATGTATTAACGTATATAGTATTCAGCATTGCAAGATTGATTAAATACACATATACAAATTGTTTTTTTAATTAAATGAATTATCTAATTTCTTTGTTTTATAGTTCAGCAAGGACAAAATGTCATTGAAAGACAATCTCACCAGGCACCAGGCCAGAGCTTCGACTACCCATCTGTTCAAGAAATCAAGCAGGGTGTCAACAGTGCTACTCATGCCCAAGAACCGTACTACATCACTGAAGTAATTTTTTTTCTTTCTATCTTACGTAGATATTTTATAATGATTATTTCAATAAATGACTGTAAATATTTTTCAGCCACACCAGATCTTCGGTTTCCCAGCTAGATTGGCTCTTCCCAAAGGTCAACCTGGCCAAGGATATCCAGTTCAGCTGGTAGTTGTGATCTCTCAACCAGGACAACATAATGTACCTTACGGACCGGTGATCCCGGAACAATATCAAACTTACCAACAAGGCGAATATCAAGTAGTTGGTACCGAGAACTATCAGCAGATTCAGCAAGGTGGCAAATTAGTCGGTGTGAAACAGACTGTGGAGGTTGTACCAGAAACTCTACCGATCACTCAGCAAGAGAATCAAGGTACACTACCGATCATTTCGCCATTGAGTAGCATAAAATAATAAATAAATCTCTCTTTTGCAGTTATAAGGAACCATTATGCTAACCTTTATACTCAACAACATGGACAGTACCCGTATACTCACTCCCAGTATCAAGTAGGCCAAGGACAAGTTTATGGACAGAATGTTTATGGTGTGCAAAGTCATTACTATGGACAACAAGGACATCAGGGACAACAGGGACAACATGGACAACATGGACAACAAGGACAACAAGGACAACAAGGACAACAAGGACAACAGGGACAATATCAGTGGAGTCAAGAACAGCAACAAAATCATTGGAGTCAACCTCAGGGTATCTACCAAGGACAACAGGGACAGTATCAACAGTATCAACATGGCCAACAAAATACAGTAGGAGTCCAAGGAATACCAACTGGTGTACATGGCTCACAACAAGGTATCCATGGAGTACAAGGAGTACAATCAAGCGTACAAGGTGTCCAAGGTGTCCAAAATGTACAATACTCTGGATTACAAGGAACTCAAGGCGTCCACAGCGGCATTCAGTCTGGAATCCAGGGTAAATATCATGTTACTTATCAAGGACAGAGCCAACAACAGCAGGGACTTGGCGTAGGATATACTGGTAGCGGACAATACCATGCTGGTGGTTTCCAAGGCATCTTGGGTCAGGGACACAAATCGCAGGATGCATACGTCAGCAAATACTACCAGAATAAGCACATCTCTGAAATTATCGGTGGCGCAATCTCTCTCGACGGTAAACCTCTAGGCTACCCGTTGGATAGACCTTTGACCACCGGTGCTCTTTCCGTACCTAATGTCTACGTTCAAACCGTTCATATTCATCATGAAGGTCAACCTACCAACGAAGTATACTATCAGTGAAATGTTCCTATAAAACAGATATAATAGATATATGGCATCATTAGATGTAACAATATTTGTCCAAGAGTTATTTTTTTCGTTTATGTAAAAAAAGGTTTATCAATTTATTGCAAATGCAATTAATAAATTGCCCTAAAACGCAAATCTTTAGATTTATTTGTAACGCAATTTCTCTTTCTACTTTCCTTTCTCTTTTATATATACGTACGCTTCCTCCACAGATTTCTATGTATTAACTAAATTGCTTACTCTGACTTTGAAATTATTTTTGAAGAATGAAAGTAATCATTTTTACTTATTTTATAATATTCACATATATAATGAGTATTCACATATATAATGACTAAGGTAGCGCTCATTCACGTGTATGTATTATATATATTCACATGACATACACTCAGATCACATGTGATATAATACTACCTTACAGTATGCATACATGCGCAATAACAAGTCAAAATATTGATGCGTAAAAATGGATGTGTTACGGGCGAAGTCCGCATAGTGTGCAATGTCGGCATTGCACGGACCGTGTCAACATTGCACAAAGCCATTGGGCAAAGCTGCTAAAATGATTTTATTAGTGAACATAGCCCAGTTTTGTATGGGCAAGATGCACTTGTCTCTCTCTCTCTCTCTCTCTCTCTCTCTCTCTCTCTAGCTCTCTCTAGCTCTCTCTAGCTCTCTCTCACCATGCGCGCGCACGCGTTATAATAATAAAATTGAGTCTTTTGCACAAATATCGTTTTATTAAGAAAGTTTTATCATCTTCTTAGCAATCTTCTAACAACGATATAAATCCGTTGCCGTTTTGATGTATGATCATTCACCAGTCATCATCTCCATAAATTCTATAAACAAATTTAGTTTCTATTAAGATAAAAGATAAATTAATGTACCTGATCTTATATATCTCAATAATAACTATTTTATATACATTAATACATATACAGGGTGTTCATAAAGTATCGGACCCCCCCTCTATCATCAGATAGCCAGGGAAATTTCCTAAAAATTTTGTATTTAAAGTTTTTTTATCCAGTAGTATTTTCTGAGATAGAAGAGGGGTCCGATACTTTACGAACACCCTGTATATATATATTCCTATATTTTTGTATGAGTGAATTTTTCTTA